>NC_088219.1:27719381-27926881 GCF_036934945.1 Oncorhynchus masou masou
AACTCGACTTTGACTTTAACACCAATGACTCGGGACTTAACTTCGACTTGAACGTTTTGACTCAAACTGACTTGATACCCTCCCCAAGCCTAAATATAAAAAAATATGCTATTAAAAAATTGTGCAGCGTATCAGCTCTTCATTTAACGGATTACAGTTTGAATCGGACAGCAAATTGTGCCAGCTGAGAAAAAGTTGTGAGGGGCAGTGCAGAGGAACGTCGCTGGGTGAATTCAGACGGAACCCTTGGAAAGATGATACCCCAACTTATTATGTTCGAATATAAAGACTACGCTGTAGTCATCAAAAAACGGATTGCAACTTGCAAAACATGTGGGAAGAAGATTACAGAAGGAGGCGCAACAACTTGTTCAAACTTGTTCGACACTTGAAGCTGCACAAAGAATGGTAAGTTGTGGCTAATATAGCCAACAGCTATATATATAACTTTGCTAGTGTAGCATCTAGGCTAACGTAACATTAAATCAATGAGCCTCCACATGGTCACTCAGTGCGGGAACGTAAACATTGCACCCAAGATTGAGCTACAACTGGCAAAGGAAGTTGGTTGCCAAATCATGCCTGATGTTACTGCTGTTGGGGCGTCTTTGTTGACTTGAGACTTGTCGGTCTTGACTTGAGACATGACTCTGACTTGCCTGCCTTGAATTGGGACTTGACTTGGGACTTGAATGCTAAGACTTGAGACTTGCTTGTGACTTGTAAAACAATGACTTGGTCCCACCTCTGCTACTTACTACACTCATTATCAGGACTCAGGATACGACCCAGATGCAGACAGTTCCAATCGCAGATGTTAATTTCCAAAACAGGGGCCAGGCAAACGACAGGTCAAAGGCAGGCAGAGGTCAGTAATCCAGGGCAGAGTTAGTAAGGTACTGAACAGCAGGCAGGCTCAGGGTCAGGGTAGGCAGAATGGTCCAAACTGGGAAGACTAGGAAAAACAAAAACTACAGTGGCTTGTGAAAGAATTCACCCCACTTGGCAGTTTTCCTATTTTATTGCCTTACATCCTGGAATTAATTGGGGGGTTTGTATCATTTGATTTACACAACATGCCTACCACTTTAAAGATGCAAAATATTTTTTATTGTGAAACAAACAAGAAATAAGACAAAAAAAATTGAATGTGCATAACTCTTCACCCTCCAAAGTCAATACTTTGTAGAGCCACCTTTTGCAGCAATTACAGCTGCAAATCTCTTGGGGTGTGTCTCTATAAACTTGGCACATCTAGCCACTTGGATTTTTGCCCATTCTTCAAGGTAAAACTGCTCCAGCTCCTTCAAGTTGGATGGGTTCCACTGGAGTACAGCAATCTCTAAGTCATACCACAGATTCTCAATTGGATTGAGCTCTGGGCTTTGACTAGGCCATTCCAAGACATTTAAAGCTTTCCCCTTAAACTAATCGAGTGTTGCTTTAGTTGTATGCTTAGGGTCATTGTCCTGTTGGAAGGTGAACCTCTGCCCCAGTCTCAAATCTCTAGAAGACTGGAACAGGTTTCCCTCAAGAATATCCCTGTATTTAGCGCCATCCATCATTCCTTCAATTCTGACCAGTTTCCCAGTCTCTGCCGATGAAGAACAGCATGGTGGTGTTCTTGAGGTGATGAGAGGTGTTGGGTTTGCGTCAGACATAGCGTTTTCCTTGATGGCCAAAAAGATACATTTTAGTCTCATCCAACCAGAGTACCTTCTTCCATATTTGTATTTATTTTTTATTTTATTTCACCTTTATTTAACCAGGTAGGCTAGTTGAGAACAAGTTCTCATTTACAACTGCGACCTGGCCAAGATAAAGCATAGCAGTGTGAACAGACAGCAACACAGAGTTACACATGGAGTAAACAATAAACAAGTCACAGTAGAAAAAAAAGCGTCTATATACACATTGTGATCAAAAGGCATGAGGAGGTAGGCGAATAATTACAATTTAGCAGATTAACACTGGAACGATAAATGATCATATGGTCATGTGCAGGTAGAGATACTGTTGTGCAAAAGAGCAGAAAAGTCAATAAATAAAAACAGTATGGGGATGAGGTAGGCAAATTGGTTGGGCTATTTACAGATAGACTATGTACAGCTGCAGTGATCGGTTAGCTGCTCAGATAGCAGGTGTTTAAAGTTGGTGAGGGAGATAAAAGTCTCCAACTACAACGATTTTTGCAATTCGTTCCAGTCACAGCAGAGAACTGGAAGGAAAGGTGGCCAAATGAAGTGTTGGCTTTAGATACACCTGCTGGAGCGTGTGCTACGGGTGGGTGTTGCCATCGTGACCAGTGAACTGAGATAAGGTGGAGCTTTACCTAGCATGGACTTGTAGATGACCTGGAGCCAGTGGGTCTGGCGACGAATATGTAGCAAGGGCCAGCCGACTAGAGCATACAGATCGCAGTGGTGGGTGGTATAAGGTGCTTTAGTAACAAAGCGGATGGCACTGTGATAAACTGCATCCAGTTTGCTGAGTAGAGTATTGGAAGCCATTTTGTAGATGAGCTCGCCTAAGTCGAGGATCGGTAGGATAGTCAGTTTTACTAGGGTAAGTTTGGCATTGTGAGTGAAGGAGGCTTTGTTGCGAAATAGAAAGCCGATTCTAGATTTGATTTTGGATTGGAGATGTTTGATATGAGTCTGGAATGAGAATTTACAGTCTAGCCAGACACCTAGGTACTTATAGATGTCCACATATTCAAGGTCGGAACCATCCAGGGTGGTGATGCTAGTCAGGCGTTCGGGTGCAGGCAGCGAACGGTTGAAAAGCATGCATTTGGTTTTACTAGCGTTTAAGAGCAGTTGGAGGCCATGGAAGGAATGTTGTATGGCATTGAAGCTCGTTTGGAGGTTAGTTAGCACAGTGTCCAAGGAAGGGCTAGAATTATACAGAATGGTGTCGTCTGCGTAGAGGTGGATCAGGGATTTAGCCCGCAGCAAGAGCAACATCATTGATATATACAGAGAAAAGAGTCAGCTCGAGAATTGAACCCGGTGGTACCCCCATAGAGACTGCCAGAGGACCGGACAACATGCCCTCCGATTTGACATACTGAACTCTGTCTGCAAAGTAGTTGGAGAACCAGGCAAGGCAGTCATTAGAAAAACCGAGGCTACTGAGTTTGCCGATAAGAATATGGTGATGGATATAGGTCTGTAACACAGTTTGGGTCCAGGGTGTCTCCCCCTTGGAAGAGGGGGATGACCGCGGCAGCTTTCCAGTCCTTGGGGATCTCAGACGATATGAAAGAGAGGTTGAACAGGCTGGTAATAGGGGTTGCGACAATGGCGGCAGATAGTTTCAGATTGTCAAGCCCAGCTGATTTGTACGGGTCCAGGTTTTGCGGCTCTTTCAGAACATCTGCTATCTGGATTTGGGGGGGGGGGGGAGCTGTTGGCGAGGTTGGAGTAGCCAGGAGGAAGGCATGGCCAGCCGTTGAGAAATGCTTGTTGAAGTTTTGGATAATCATGGATTTATCGGTGGTGACTGTGTTACCTAGCCTCAGTGCAGTGGGCAGCTGGGAGGAGGTGCTCTTGTTCTCCATGGACTTTACAGTGTCCCAGAACTTTTGGAGTTAGAGCTACAGGATGCAAATTTCTGCTTGAAAAATGTTTTGGGGAGTCTCCCCACATGCCTTTTGGCGAACACCAAACGTGTTTGCTTCTTATTTTCTGGCCACTCTTCTGTAAAGCCCAGTTCTGTGGAGTGGTCCCGTAGACAGATACTCCATTTTCCGCTGTTGAGAATTGCAGCTCCTTCAGGGTTATCTTTGGTCTCTTTGTTGCCTCTCTGATTAATGCCCTCCTTGCCTGGTCTGTGTGTTTTGGTGTGCGGCCCTTTCTTGGCAGGTTTGTTGTGGTGCAATATTCTTTCAATTTTTTAATAATGGGTTTAATGGTGCTCCGTGGGATGTTCAAAGTTTCTTATATTTTTTATAAAGCAACCCTGTACTTCTCCACAACTTTGTCCCTGACCTGTTTAGAGAGCTCCTTGGCCTTCACGGTGCCCCTTGCTTAGTGGTGTTGCAGACTCTGGGGCCTTTCAGAACAGGTATATAAACTGAGATCATGTGACAGATCATGTGACACTTGGATTGCACACAGGTGGACTTTTTTCAAACTAATTATGTCACTTCTGAAGGTAATTGGTTGCACCAGATCTTATTTCGGGGCTTTATAGCAAAGGGGGTGAATTCATATGCATGCACAGCTTTTCGTTTACATTTTTTATACATTTTTGAAACATGTTCTTTTTTAAAATTTCACTTCAGCAATTTGGACTGTTTTGTGTATGTCCATTACATGAAATCCAAATAAAAATCCATTTAAATTACAGGTTGTAATGCAACAAAATAGGAAAAATGCCAAAAGGAATAAACACTTTTGCAGGCACTGTAGAGCACAGGAAACATGGTAACATACTGGTAGGAAGTGACGGGACAAGACAAACTCACAACAGACAAACAGAAAACCCCCTTTGAATCCTGGAAACGGGAGACAAAGTGTTGTGAGATAGGGGTTTAATTCTAGATACATGGAAAGTGGATGTATACGGAGAGTGCAGGGCAACAGAAGGCGAACAGCAGAGGGGCTAAGGACCTTAGAGATGGAGACAGTGCCGACTCCACTAGGAGGGGCAAATCCCGAGTGGACAGCCATACCCTCTGCCCGAGATGATAGCAGGGATCAGGGGTCCAGGACAGTGTCGCCTGTCGCCGATACCTTTTAACCAGGTAGGCCAGTTGAGAACAAGTTCTCATTTACAATTGCGACCTGGCCAAGATAAAGCAAAGCAGTGCGACAAAAACAGCAACACAGAGTTACACATGGGATAAACAAATATACAGTCAATAACACAATAAAGAAATCTATGTACAGTGTGTGCAAATGTAGTAAGATTAGGGAGGTAAGGCAATAAATAGGCCATAGAGGTGAAATAATTACAATTGAGCATTAACACTGGAGTGATAGATGTGCAGATTATGATGTGCAAGTAGAGATACTGGGGTGCAAAAGAGCAAGAAAAATAAATAACAATATGGGGATGAGGTAGTTGTCACGAATATTACCGAAGGTGACTCCCCTTCTTGTTCGGGTGGCGCTCGGCGGTCGTCGTCGCCGGTCTACTAGCTATCACGATCCGTTGTTCTGTATTCCTTTGGTTTTGTCTGATTGGTATCACCTGTTTCTTGTTTGGTTGTTAGGGTAGGGTTATATATAGTTTGTTCAGCCCGCTTCTGTTTCGTGCGGGCTTGTTCGTCTGTTCCTTGTTTTAGTGTATTTTGTTAGTATTTTGGGTTTCACGCTGTCCGTTAATATTTCTGATCATTTGTTTTCCTACTTTTGTTCATGTTATTTTTCCGGGACATTAAAGCGTGTTTTTTCCCACATCTTTTGCTCTCTGCGCCTGACTCCACACCTTCTCACTCATTTGCCGTAACAGTAGTTGGGTGTGCTATTTACAGATGGGCTGTGTACAGGTACAGTGATCGGTAAGCTGCTCTGACAGCTGATGCTTAAAGTTAGTGAGGGAGATATAAGTCTCCAGCTTCAGTGATTTTTGCAATTCGTTCCAATCATTGGCAGCAGAGAACTGGAAGGAAAGGCGGCCAAAGTAGGTGTTGGCTTTGGAGATGACCAGTGAATATACCTGCTGGAGCACGTGCTATGGGTGGGTGTTGTTATAGTGACCAGTGAGCTGTGATAAAGCAGGGCTTTACCTAGCAAAGACTTATAGATGACCTGGAGCCAGTGGGTTTGGCGACGAATATGTAGCCAGCCAACGAGAGCATACAGGTCGCATCGGTGGGCAGTATATAGGGCTTTGGTGACAAAACGGATAGCACTTTGATAGTCTACATCCAATTTGCTAAGTAGAGTGTTGGAGGGTGTCTTGTTAATGACATCGCCGAAGTCAAGATTCGGTAAGATAGTCAGTTTTACAAGGGTATGTTTGGCAGCATGAGTGAAGGAGGCTTTGTTGTGAAATAGGAAACTGATTCTAGATTTGATTTTGGATTGGAGATGCTTAATGTGAGTCTGGAAGGAGAGTTTATAGTCTAACCAGACAGGTAGATATTTGTAGTTGTCCACATATTCTAAGTCAGAACCGTCCAGAGTAGTGATGCTGTTTGGGTGGGCGGGTTCGGGCAGCGATCGGTTGAAGAGCATGAATTTAGTTTTACTAAAATTTAAAAGCAGTTGGAAGCCACGGGAGGAGTGGTGTATGGCATATAAGCTTGTTTGGAGGGTTGTTAACACAGTGTCCATAGAAGGGGCAGATGTATACCAAATGGTGTCGTCTGCGTAGAGGTGGATCAGAGAATCACTGGCAGCAAGAGCGACATCTTTGATATGTACAGAGAAAAGAGTGCCAGAGGTCCAGACAACAGGCCCTCCGATTTGACACATTGAACTCTATCTGAGAAGTCGTTGGTGACCTGGCGAGGCAGTCATTTGGGAAACCAAGGCTATTGAATCTGCCGATAAGAATGCAGGGATTGACAGAGTCGAAAGCCTTGACCAGGTCGATGAAGACGGTTGCACAGGTACTGTCTTTTATCGATGGCGGTTATGATATCATTTGCGACCTTGAGCGTGGTTGAAGTTTCTGCGGGGGTGCAGAGCTGTTGGCCAGAGTATGGGTAGCCAGGTGGTAAGCATGGCCAGCCATAGCAAAATGCTTATTGAAATTATTGATTTATTGGTGGTGACTGTGCTTCCTAGCTTCAGTGCAGTGGGCAGCTGGGAGGAGGTGCTCTTATTCTCCATGGACTTTGCAGTGTCCCAGAACTTTTTGGAATAAATGCTATAGGATGCAAATTTCTGTTAGGAAAGCTAGGGCTAGCTTTTTCAATCTGACCATGTATATTGTTTCCTGACATCCCTGAAAAGTTGCCTATCACAGGGGCTATTTGATGCTAATGCAGTATGCCACCGGATGTTTTTGTGCTGGTCAAGGGTAGTTACGGAAGTCTGGGGTGAACCAATGGCTATATCTGTTCTTAGTTCTACATTTTTTGAATGAGCAACTAGGCATCCTTTACTGACGGGATGAGGTCAATTTCCTTCCAGTATACCCCGGCCAGGTCGATTAGAAAAGCCTGCTCGCTGAAGTGTTTTAAGGAGCGTTTGACAGTGATGAGGAGTGGACCCATTACGGACACAGCCAATGAGGCAGTGATCGATGAGATCCTGGCTGAAGACAGCAGAGGTGTATTTAGAGGGCAAGTTGGTCAGGATATTATCTATGAGGGTGCCCATGGTTACGGATTTAGGGTTGTACCTGGTAGGTTCCTTGATCATTTCTGTGAGATTGAGGGCATCTGGCTTAGATTGTAGAACATTAGGCATATCCCAGTTTAGGTCACCTAACAGTACAAACTCTGAAGATAGATGGGGGGCAATCAATTCACATATGTTGTCCAGGACACAGCTGGGGGCTGAGGTGGGTCAATAACAAGCGGCAACGGTTAGAGACTCATTTCTGGAAAGGTGGATTTCTAAAAGTAGAAGCTTGAATTGTTTGTGCACAGACCTGGATAGTATGACAAAACTCTACAGGCTATATCTGCAGTAGATTGCAACTCCGCCCCCTTTGGCAGTTCTATCTTGGCGGAAAATGTTGTAGTTGGGGATGGAAATGTCAACATTTTTGGTGTGCTAAAGCAGTGAAAAAACAAACTTAGGGAGGAGGCTTCTGATGTTAACATGCATGAAACCAAGGCTTTTACGGTTACAGAAATCAACAAATGAGGGTAGGTGTGGTGCTGGGAGCTATAGGGCCTGGGTAAACCTCTACATCACCAGAGGAAAAGAGCAGATTTCTGGGCGTGGTGGAAGAGATTAAGGGCATAATGTACAGACGAGGGTATGGTAGGATGTGAGTACAGTGGAGGTGAACCTAGGCATTGAGTGACGATGAGAGTGGTAGTGGCTCTGGAGGCACCAGTTAAGCCAGGAGAGGTCTACGCATGTGTGGGGGATGGGACAACAGAGCTATCTAAGGCATGTTGAGTGGGGCTGGGGGCTCTATAGTGAAAAAAAACAATAATAACTAACCTAAACAACAGTAGACAAGGCATATTGATATTTGGGAGAGGCATGTGTAGCCGAGTGATCATAGGGTCCAATGAGCAGCAATAGGTGAGTCAGGGAGCCGCTCGGACATCGCTACTATGCTAGGCGAGCTGGAGAAATGGCAATTCATTAAGCTAGCGGGCCGGGACTAGCAGATGGGTCTTTGTTGACTTTGCAACGGAAAAGCCTGTTGAAACCTCCTCGGACAATTACGTCGGAAGACCAGTCATGATGGATTGGCGGGGCTCCGTGTCGGCAATAAAGGGTACAGGCCAATTGACAAAGAGTTATTGTAGCCCAATAATTAGCTGGTAGACCTCTCTGAGTTGCTGGGAGATGGGCCTATCTCGAGGCAAGCTCAAGGCTAACTGGTGCTTGCTTCGGGACAGAGGCGTCAGCCAGCAGTAGCCACTCAGGTTGCAGCTAGCTAGCTGCAATGATCCGGTGTAATGGTCCAGAGCTTCCGGTAGGAATCCGGTGATGTGGTAGAGAAAAAGCTGTCTGATATGCTCTGGGTTGATATCGTGCTGTGCAGACTCGCAGGTGTTGACCAAGTTGAAGCTGGCTGGTGTCCGAGTTAACGGTGAAGACCGCTAGCAGTGGCTAATTTCCTACTAGCTAGTAGCTATTTAGCTGGCTAGCTTCTGATGGGGGTTCCGGTTCTAAAGTATAAAAATAGCAGATCTGTACCACATTGGTTGAGGCGGGTTGCAAGAAAGTTTATTCAGTCCGTAGATGAAAAGTGTGATTGAAATATATACGAAAAAACGAGGGAAACGACTATTTACACGGGACATGACTGGACAAGACAAACACACGTCTGACTGCTATGCCATCTTGGTTTTGATCACCTGAAGGTGATCTTGAGGAGGGTGGACCAGGCTCTCTTCCAGGTACGGTGACAGGGGTGGGCAAACATCTGGGCCGAGGGTATGTTGACCTCTTCCTCCTGCTCAGGGAAGAGCGGAGGCTGATAACCCATGGAACACTCGAACGGCAAGAGACCAGTGGCTGAGCAGGGACAGGTGTTGCGGGGGTATTCCACCCACATGAGTTGCTGGCTCCAGGTGGTGGGATTGGCGGAGATGAGTCAATGAAGAGTCGTCTCCAGGTCTTGATTGGCTCGCTCCGACTGGCCATTAGATTACGGGTGAATACCAAAGGACAGGCTGACCGATGCCCCAATAAGGGTGCAGAACGCCTTCTAGAACCGGGACGAGAACTGAGGACTGCGGTCGGAGACCATGTACACCGGAAGTCCATGGATCCGGAAGACTGCACCATGAGCTGGGCCGTTTCCGTGGCTGAGGTTAACTTGGGAAGGGGAATGAAATGGGCGGTTTTGGAAAACCAATTCACCACCGTGAGGATATTGGTGTTTCCATCTGATAGAGGAAGACCCTTGATGAAGGGATATATGGGATATATGGGACCAGGGGCAGTGAGGAATGGGAAGAGGTTGAAGGAGGCCAGCCGCAGAGTTTTATTCTGGGTACACATGGTGCAGGCGGCGACAAACTCGGAGATGTCAGGAACCAAGATGTTCCACCAAAACCGTTGTCGTACAAAGGCCAGGGTCCGACGGGAGCCAGGTTGGCAGGCCAGTCAAGAGGAATGAGCCCATTCCAGAACCGGGGAACAGGTAGAGTCCGGGACAAACATCCGGTTAGCCGGGCTCCCCCCTCGCGGTCCCTGGTTTTCTATATCCCAGATAAGTGCAGCCGCGAGACAAGAGGTAGGGAGCATGATCTCGGGAATGATGGTGAAAGCGCACCTGGCTTCACATTCTTGGACCCTGAGTGGTAGGGAAGTGGAATCGAGTGAATAGCAGTGCCCGTCGAGCTTGCCTGGAGTTGAGGCACTTGGCGGTGCAGAGATATTCCAGGTTCTTGTGATCTGTCCATACTACGAATGGGTGTTCGGCCCCCTAACCAGTGCCTCCACTCCTCCAACGATATCTTCACCGCGGGTAGTTCTCTATTACCCACGTCGTAATTCCTTTTCGTGGTGTTAAGAAAGCGCAGGGTTGCAGCTTTTTGGTTTTAGGCTGAATGCTGGGACAGGACAGACCCCACTCCGACTTCCGAGGTGTCAACCTCCACCACGAACTGCCAGGACGATTCCGGATGGATTAGGATGGGGGCGGCATTGAGTTGGTGCTTGAGCTTCAAGAACATCCGGTCTGCAGCTGGAGATCACGTGAACGGGACCTTGGGAGAGGTGAGTGCTGAAAGGGGGATGCCAGGATGCTGTAACTCCGGATGAACCGGAGGTAGAAATTAGCGAACCCTAGGAAGCATTGCAGCTGTACTCTGGAGGTGGATTGCGGCCAATCCACCACCCCTCTCACCTTTCCAGAGATCCATCTGTATGTTGCCTGCAGCTATGATCTATCCAAGGAAGGAGATGGTGGAGCGATGGAATTTGCATTTCTCCGCTTTGACAAACAGCTGGTTCTCCAGAAGATGCTGGAGGACTTGTTCATTCTGTGACCTTGTGTGGCCTACCACTGCGCAGGTGTGCCGTTGTTGCTCCTAGATGTTTCCATTTCAAAACAGCACTTACAGTTGAGCGGGGAAGCTCAAGCAGGGCAGAAATGTGACGAACTGACTTGTTGGAAAGGTGGCATCCTATGATGGTGACACGTTGAAAGACAATGAGCTCTTCAGTAAGGCCATTCTATTGCCAATGTTTGTCTTTTGAGATTGCATGGCTGTGTTTTAAATTTTATACACCTGTCAGCAACGGGTGTGGCTGAAGAAGCCGAATCCACTAATTTGAAGGGGTGTCCACATACTTTTGTATATATAGTGTAGATAAAGCAATTACAAACAGCCTATGTATATTCAGCCATACACACAGCTGTATTACCAACATAATGTGAACTAAATGCTGAAGTAGTACCCTAGTTATTAATGCTTTCAATCAAAAATACCGAATAGAAATGTGGCTATAATATAATAGCTAGTAAACAAAAGGAGAATGGAGATCCAAATAACCAAAACACAGCCTACTACAGTGAGATACAGCCATGCACAGCAGTCTTGCCAAATAAATAGGCCTATACAGTCCCTCTTCAAACATGGTAAATCGCTCGCTCATGAGTTCAGCAACACATTGTGATATGTCACAATACACTTTTGAAGTTCAAATACGGCCCATGTAATCAATTAAGCAATGCCAGCCTACCATAAACACGTTTCCAACCGGCCAGTGGCTTTCCATAGCCCCCCTACACACACCACGGCACGCCCTGTTGATTGTGCAGACACAGCGCAGCGGAAATACAGATTATTTTTCCGCCAACCTGTCACTCAATCATTTGAAATATTTTGCTATTTTTATATAGGGACATAAAACTAAAACTGAGCAGGCTAAAGTTTGAACTGAGACCTGCTGGTAACTCAACTGGTTAGGGCAGCTCATGAGGTCCCCTAAATATCTGTTGACTAGGTAGGGCTCTTATGACTAAAGATGCTTCATGCATAGCATATATTTTTACTAATAAGAGTGAGAGTAAAATATATCTCTATTCTGAGCACTTACGACCAATTTTCTACTCTGAAACACTTTGTGGATACAGGCCCAAGTATTTAAGTCATAAAAGTGTGTCTCTGGGCCCGTGGCTCTGTAGGCCTGGTGCCTGATGTTATCAAGAGGAACGATGGGGGCTCAGCTAGGAGAATAGACTACTGAGACATTACTGAGACATTACTGTTTGCACAGTTTGTAAGGTCTGTAAAAGAACAAATAAATTGGACTCTTAATGGAGTAAAATGTAGTGTAATACAGCAAAATTGTACTTTCAGACCGTATTTTCTTAAAAGCATAGAGCTGTTATGAACTCAGAGAAGATGTCTTTATTGTGGACATAGTAGAGAAAACTGATTGGGGTGTTTTGTTGCCAGGAGGACTAATAGTAATAGAGAGACCTGTTGCCTCATCTGTGAATCGGCGGAGAACAGAACGACGGGCACCATTTGCCCTTTCTTTCTCAAGGTTTGGGTTACCCACCAAGTTAGCTTTGTGACACTTCAGTCAGACACATGCTGTGTAGGTGAGAGACCAAGACACAGACTATTGCTGGGTGATATGGACAACAATCCATATCACTATAAATTTACTGAATTCTCACGTTAACGATTAATTGATAGTTGAACGGTCATTGTTTTACATCGGTCATTGTTTTATATTACCCTTAAAACTACTACTACTATAAATGTTGAAGCTATCAATTTTCCCATCAACAATCACCCATATTAGCAAACTTATTTAATTTGAAACTTCACATTTCTCTAGTATAGTGTATTTATCGTAATGAGTTGTCGTTTGGTCGGTGTCAATCATTTTTGTTTTATCATCCCAGCTCTAGGTGTGTGTGTGTGTGTGTGTGTGTGTGTGTGTGTGTGTGTGTGTGTGTGTGTGTGTGTGTGTGTGTGTGTGTGTGTGTGTGTGTGTGTGTGTGTGTGTGTGTGTGTGTGTGAGAGGACCTTTTCTCTAGAGAGAGTAAGAGAGGGTTAGAGATTGAGACATTGAGTAGAGGGCCTCTGGTCTGACAGGTTACGTCTTCATCAGCAGCAGATGACAAGAACAGAGCCGAAGGCTCTTGCCAGGTTCCTCTGGTGCGAGGCGCTAGGCTAGGCTAGCACCCAACAGTGCCTTGACGCAGAAGAGACCTCTCAACAGAGGCTGTGTTTGTCACTGGGTATCAGCACCTCTGGGCTCCAGTATGCCAGCAATTGTTCAGGCCAGGATTAGTTTTTTTGTATCCTGTTACGAACTTTATTTCCATGGAGTCAAGTTCAGCAGTGCGCTGCTGGCAGGGGATGTTGCTGAGAGCCAGGTGATTTATGTGTTGCTGAGTGAGAGCAGCAGGTTCAAGTAGTGTTTCAAGTCAGAGGTCTCCAGGAAAAGGCAGGGGGACTCACAGCGGGGGGCTAAGGCCGTTTTCACTTGGAGCTGCTCCACTGCCATGGCTATAGGCATGCTTGGGAGACTCTACCCTGTAAACAAATGTGATGGGCAACGGGAGGTGTGTTTCTTTGTTTTTGTGTTGTGTTGATTGGTCGAGGAGACGCTGTGAGTGATGGTTTACAGCCTCAGGACCAAATTTATTTGATTTAGTTAAAAACTAGAATGAAAGTTATTGCTGTGCAGATACATTTAAATAATTTTATCATCATTATTTTGTAGAGACTTGGAAACTACATTGCCTTACTGTGGGATATATAATTTAGGATTTTACTGTTATGCACAATATCTTCAAATGTAAAAAGGAAATCATAATTTTCACAGCAAAACTTCTAGGCATACTTTTGTAGTCATATACAGTGACCTAAGTTGTTAAGGCTCCATAACTTACACACTTAAGAGGTCACTTCCTGTCGGCTTTGCCAGGGCCATTTCTACGTCTCTTCTAAACTCTTTACTGCTTCACAGATTATGGTCTGTTGCCAGTGGCAACAAACAAGGCGACTCATTTCAGTGATGGTATCATAATGAAATAATGATCTCGTTATTGCTCACTACTTCTCCATAGACTCCTATTCTTAGCCTTTTCAAACAGGAGCAGTCGGGTACAGAAACGTTAAAATCTAGGTGAAGAGAAAAAGCTGTTCGAAATTCAGTCGTGAACCATGAATTAATGAGCAACGAGTGCATGCAACCTCTGCCTCTTCTCTGTGCACAACCAAAGGAATAGCCATCCGCACAGTAATATTCCTTTGAAATATGATGTCTTAAAGATGCAACGATATTCTCTATAGTGACATTGCACAGTGGTGGCAGCTGTCAGAGTTCTACTTAGCCATCTGGATCAGATGAACACAGAGAAGATGTTAATGCACTTCATGATGAAAGGCGGATAACACCTTTGACCTTCCTAGCCTTTGACCTCGCTGGGCAATATGCACTGACTGATGCTATAGGTTTCCTATAACTGGCATATGCTGGGCCAGTCAGATATGTTAAGAGACATTACTCATTCAGACACGGTTTATTATACAGCCCCTGTTGGCCAATCACCAGTCAGCACCACATTATTGTTCTGTGTTGTCAAATGTTGAATTAGTGAGAGCTCGGTTTGTTGTTTTAAAAGTTTTGCAAGTCTCTGAAGATTTTTTCTATTGAAATAGTTTGGTTACGAGCTACCTTTTGAACTTGGATCCTGCAATGTGCCCCCTGCCTGCCTTGACCTGTCTATTGCCTGCCCTTGTTGGATTATTAAACCATTGTTAATTCGACGTTGTCTGCATCTGGGTCTTACCTTCATACCTGAATAGTACGGACTGGCCATGACTGACCCAGCAGACCCGGGCCAGCTGCGCGACGCCGTCTCCTCCCAAGGAGCCTCCATTGGTAGGCACGAGATATTGCTTCGTGGTCTTATGGAGGGGGTCCAAATGTTGGCTGAGCGCCATGACCGGGCGTTGGACATTCTGCTAGAGCAATTCTGCGGGTTGTCTGGGGGGCAGCCTTCCACGGTGGTAACCCCACCGCCCCTCAGTAACTCGGCAGTTAGCAGCACCGCCCCACCGGCCACTCCACCTTCCCGGAAGCCCCGTTTACCTCCCCGGAACGCTTTAATGGAGATCCTAGCACCTGTCGTGCATTTTTTGCTGAGTGTGCCCTAATTTTTGAGCTTCAGCCCTCCTCCGTCCCCTCGGATCGCTCCAAGATAGCCTACCTCATCACTCTGATGTCTGGGAGGGCTCTCACCTGGGCTACCGCCATATGGGAACCACAGCCGGCACACGGCAACACAGTATCAATACAAGGAGCTGTCTGTATTGCAGGACTTTTGGTAATATTGTGTCCTCTTGCCTGGTAAAAGACCCCCATCCATTTTATCTCTGGCCCACTCAGGATGACAAATCATGGCAAGATTACTGAATGTAAGTACAGTATTACCTTCAGAAGTGAATGTATCAATCCAGTTGTCGTGATAAAAGTTTTTTGTTGTTGTCCACTCTCCTCAAACAATAGCATGGTATTTTTTCACTGTAATAGCTATTGTTAATTGGACACTGCAGTTAACAATAATTTAAGCTTTCTGACAACATAAGACATGTCTATGTCCCGGAAAGCTGGCTGTTGTATACTGTGTCATTCTAGTCACATTAGCGCACGTTAGCAACAACCATCCCGGTTTAGGGACACCCACCCCGTAGAGGTTAACATCTTATGGCTGCAGAGGCAGTATTGAGTAGCTTGGAAGAAAGGTGCCCAGAGTCAACAGCCTGCTCCTCAGTCCCAGTTGCTAATATATGCATAGTATTATTAGTATTTGATAGAAAACACTCGGAAGTTTCTAAAACTGTTTGAATGATGTCTGTGAGTATAACAGAACTCATATGGCAGGCAAAAACCTGAGAAGAAATCCAAACAGGAAGTGGAAAATCTGAGGTTGGTTGATTTTCATACACAGTGGGATATGGATAAAGTTGCACTTCCTAGGGCTTCCACTAGATGTCAACCGTCTTTAGAAACTTGAATGAGGCTTCTACTGTGTTGTGGAGCCGGATGGGAGCTCTTTGAGTCAGTGGTCTGGCAGAGAGCCAGGTCCTGGTCACGCGCATTTCACATGATAGCGACCTGCATTCCATGGCTTCTCTACAGAAATAGGAATTCTCCGGTTGGAACTTTATTGAAGATTTATGATAACAACATCCGAAAGATTGATTCTATACTTAGTTTGACAAGTTTCTCCAATCTGTAATATAACTTTTTGAAGTTTTCGTCCGACGTTCTGATGGACCTGCACGAGCGTTTGGATTTGTGTACTAACCGCTCTAACAAAAGTAGCTACTTGACATAAATAATGGACATTATTGAACAAATAAAGCATTTATTGTGGCACTAGGATTCCTGGTAGTGCATTCTGATGAAGATCGTCAAAGGTAAGGGAATATTTATAATGTGATTTCTGATTTCTGTTGACTCCAACATGGCGGATAATTTTATTTATTTTCGTCTCAGATTATTGCATGGTTTGCTTTTTCCGTAAAGTTTTTTTGAAATCTGACATAGCGGTTGCATTAAGGAGAGGTATATCTATATTTCCATGTCTAACAATTGTATTTATCGACATTTATAAAGAGTATTTCTGTAAAATGATGTGGCTCTCTGCAATATCACCAGATGTTTTTGGAACTAGTGAACATAATGGACCAATGTATAGATTTAAAAATATATAAATATGAACTTTATCAAACAAAATATACATGTATTGTGTAACATGAAGTCCTATGAGTGTCATCTGATGAAGATCATCAAAGGTTAGTGGTTAATTTTATCTATATTTGTGCTTTTTGTGACTCCTTTCTTTGGCTGGAAAAATGGCTGTGTTTTTCTGTGAGTTGGTGGTGACCTAACATAATCGTTTGTGGTGCTTTCACTGTAAAGCCTATTTGTAATCGGACACTGTGGTGGGATTAACAACAAGATTACCTTCAAAACAGTATAAGATACATGTATGTTGGAGGAATGTTAATTATGAGATTTCTGTTGTTTTGAATTTGGCGCCCTGCACTTTCACTGGCTGTTGACATATCATCCCGTTAACGGGATTACAGCCCTAAGAAGTTTTAAGTAGTGGTTTCTTTGCAGCAATTCGACCATGAAGGCCTGATTAACACAGTATCCTCTGAAAAGTTGATGTTGAGATGTGTCTGTTACTTGAACTCTGCAAATAATTTATTTGGGCTCCTCTGCAGCAGAGGTAACTCTGGGTTTTCCTTTCCTGTGGTGGTCCTCATGAGAGACAGATTGATCATAGCATTTGATGGTTTTTGTGACTGCACTTGAAGAAATGTTCAAAGTTCTTGAAATTTTCTGGATTGACTGACCTTCATGTTTTAATGTAATGATGGGCTGTCATTTCCCTTCGCTTATTTGAGCTGTTCTTGCCATAATATGGATGTGGTCTTTTACCAAATAGGGATATTGTAACGGCTTTCTTCCTGGGAAGGAGAGGACCAAAGCGCAGTGTGGTGAGTGTTCATCTTATTTAATAATACATCCCAACTGAACACTTCAAATGACAAAACAACAAATGTGAAAACCGAAAACAGTCCTATCTGGTCTATAGACACAAAGACAGGAAACAATCACCCACAAAAACACAGTGAAACCCAGGCTACCTAAGTATGATTCTCAATCAGAGACAACTAACGACACCTGCCTCTGATTGAGAACCATACTTGGCCGAACACAGAAAAACAACATAGACACATAAAACATAGAATGCCCACCCAGCTCACGTCCTGACCAACACTAAAACAAGGAAAACATAAAAGAACTATGGTCAGAACGTGACAGATTTCTTCTGTATACCAACCCTAACTTTTCATAACACAACTGATTGGCTCAAACACACTAAGGACACAAATAAGAAGAAGAGACTTGCTTGGGTCAAGAAACATGAGCAATGGAAATTAGACCAGTGGAAATCTGTCCTTTGGTCTGATTTTCCAAATCTGAGATTTTTGGTTCCAATTTTTTGGGGGGTGTCTTTGTGAGACGCAATGTAGGTGAATGGATTTTCTCTGCATGTGTGGTTCCCACTGTGAAGCATGGAGGAGGAGGTGTGATGGTGTGGGGGTGCTTTGCTGGTGACACATAACCAGCATGGCTACCACAGCATTCTGCAGCGATAAGCCATCCAATCTCATTATCGCTTAGTGGGACTATCATTTGTTTTACAACAGGACAATGACCCAATACTCCTCCAGGCTGTGTAAGTACTATTTGACCAAGAAGGAGAGGGATGGAGTACTGCATCAGATGGCCTGGCCTCCACAATCACTTGACCTCAACCCAATTGAGTTGGTTTGGGATGAGTTGGATGGCAGAGTGAAGGAAAAGCAGCCAACAAGTGCTCAGCATATGTGGGAACTCCTTTAAGACTGTTGGAAAAGTATTCCAGGTGAAGCTGGTTGAGAGAATGACAAAAGTGTGCAAAGCTATCATCAAGGCGAAGGGTGGCTACTTTGAAGGCTCTAAAATATAAAATAAATTTTGATTTGTTTAACACTTTTTTGGTAACTACATGATTCCATATGTGTTATTTCTTAGTTTTATGTCTTCACTATTATTCTACAATGTCGAAAATAGTAAAAATAAAGAAAAACCCTTGAATACTGAAAGCCTAACCCAGCCAAACACAGACAACCTTGGGCCAATTGTGTGCCACCCTATGGGACTCCCAATCACAGCCGGATCTGATGCAGCCTGGATTTGAACCAAAGTATTGCAGTGACGCCTCTTGCACTGAGATGCAGTGTCTTAGAACACTGCGCCTGAGTAGGTGTGTCCAAACCTTTCACTACTATACATGTGTTTTGGTTCTCTATTCAATGAGAAAGAAACCAATAGTCAGATATATCTTATCCCATTGTTGATACATACCTATAACTGTACTGTGAAGTTGTAAGGATGTATTGGCAATATTGCCAATGTCTGCCTGCCACATGTATTCACTTTTTAAATGTGCAGTATATGACCCATATTTCATATGTCTGTAGTAGCGATGATCACTGTACCTGTACACAGCCAATCTGTAAACAGCACACCCAACTATTTCATCCCCATATTGTAATTTATCTTCTTGCCCTTTTGCATCCCAGTATCTCTGCTTGCACCTCATTATCTACACATCTATCACTCCAGTGTTAATGCTAAATTGTAATTATTTTGTCTCTGTGGCCTATTTATTGCCTTACCTCCCTACTCTTCAACATTTGCCCACATTGTACATAGATGTTTTATTTTGTGTTATTGACTGTACATTTGTTTATGTGTAACTCTGTGTCGTTGTTTTTGTCGCACTGCTTTGTTTTATCTTGGCCAGGTCACAGTTGTAAATGAGAACTTGTTCTCAACTAGCCTACCTGGTTAAATAAAGGTGAAATGAAAATGAAAAAAAATAAATCGAAACATCACATTATGAAACACACACTGTACTTCCACAGTACACGTTAGATGACTCAGCTCTGACGAAACCCGCTGTCCCGCATGCACCATAGACTGACCAGCCTGGCATTCTTTTGTGCCGTTGGAATCACACACTTCTAAAAACCTACCTTGGAGCAACAGAGCCCAAGTTGCCAAAGCCTGGTTTGCAGTCGGACAGAGATTCAATTACATACTGTATCTCAGGAGTGGGAGTCCACCGCCGACCCTATGTAAGGAGAGCCGCCAAGCCCCGGTTCCCCCAGGAACTGTGTCAGAATGTTGACGGATAGAAAAGGGTTAGAACTCCCTGTACTTTTCCCTGTATGTAACCCTTCTGGTTGTGGCTCGCTCCTCAAGCTCCTGACATTGGTCCTCAGTGAACTGACATTTGTACAGTATTTCCCCAGGGCTCTTGACCAGGCCGGCTGGGCTTAGCCTTCCATGTGTCAGGCGATGGTAGCGCTAGCAGTCATTGGGCAATGACAGATCACGTTTCCTCAGCTGAGATTGAATTGTAAATCACTGCACATGCAACCATTGACCCCGGTAGGAATTTCAAGAATATTCATTGGTGAATTGGGCCCTGTGTAAATGTATGATGCCGGAGGACATATGTTACAATTAAATCTGTGGGGAGCGGAGTTGGGTGAAATCAATCAATATTTTGCTAATCTTCCATGACTGTGTTTATGCACAGGGATGTAGATTGGTGTGGGAAAAGGTATGAAAATCAACAAATATCAAAGAAGCTGTAAATCACAAACTTTAGAGTGGGTACAAAATTAATGATGTCAAGATAATGTATTGTCGCTAATTAGGTAATAAAACATGGAGGGAATGGCTCTCTGTTGGTTTTATGCATATGTGTGTGTATTAGTAATACAAGTAGAACAAAGAGGCATTGAGGTCAGTCATTGACTGAAGGAAGCCCCTTGATTTCATATCCTGTTGTATGCCTCCTTCACCATAACAGAAGCAGATCGGACATTCATTTCCAGTCATCTGCCCAGCACAACTGACCATTAACCTA
The DNA here is from genome assembly GCF_036934945.1 of Oncorhynchus masou masou. Taxonomy (NCBI): domain Eukaryota; kingdom Metazoa; phylum Chordata; class Actinopteri; order Salmoniformes; family Salmonidae; genus Oncorhynchus; species Oncorhynchus masou. The sequence continues at coordinate 27,739,461 of NC_088219.1, forward strand.
ATGACCTTGGGATCCTGACCCCTGAACTCTGATGTTGACCTCTGGCCAAGGGCCTCTTATTTCCAGGACTGGGGTCTCCATTGACTACCTGCCAGGCACCTGCTCAGAGAAATGAAACAGAGGGGAATGTCTCTCCAGGGAGCCCTTGGGCCTTGCAGACAACGACCCTGTCTCAATTCCTGCATGTGAATGGGCCTTGAGTGGGCCTGGTAAACCAATCTCCCTAATTATCTATTGAAAGAACATTATTTTTCCTTTGTCATTACCCTGATTTCAATTGCTGAAAAGTAACATGGAGAAGTAAAGGAAGGGGAAGATTTATTTTTTTCAAAAGATAGTGTTCCCAATTTCATCAAGGTTAATTGCAGGGGGGAGCAGATGTCACAAATAAATCCTGGAGAAAGATGCAGAGGACACGCATTGAAGAGGAATTAAAGATAAATATGAGCTTTTAGCTCCTCGCCGGTGCAACACTGAGTGCTGTTAGGGCACATCACAGAACCATTTGACTAATTCATCAGAGTATGGAGTCCAGTATTGCGTTTAGGATGCTGGCTCAAGAAGAGGGAAAGTGCCTCTTTTATTGTAGTAATGTATATACTGTTTTTGGAGTGGATTTGAATTGAAACTTTCTTGTGGGTTACAGTCTTATAGTCAATTAATAGAGTGACATTTAGGTATCTAAAGACTTAATACAGAAAAGGAAAGGGTAAGGTATTTCCATGAGTAATTGCGTTGCACTAACAGAGCCTCCCCCACTTTTGGTTTCCCCGTGTTACCTGTAGCCTCCCAGAACCCTCGACAATATGATTTCAGTTGTGCTGCACCGTGATAGAGAAAAGGAAACTATGTAGGCTGTTATAGTTTAATGAGGATGATGGTGAGCCCATGGAGCAGTGAGTGTCCATTTGGGCTCCCTACGGCTGCAGTCGCCAATGCTCGTGGGTTAACAGCACAGAGATAGGAGCTGAAGAGCAGGCTCTGGGGCTCGTGGGCGGTTCTCACTCGAGCCCTGTGCATGGCGGACGAGTGGAGAGCAGCACTGTCAAGTGGAGGAGAGGGACAGAGGACTCTTTGAAACCAAAATAGACCCAGATAAGCAAGGACCAGGCCCTATCTCACACCTGCAGAGTAGCCATTTCATGCCACCGCTCTTTCCGGTCTCAAGCAGGTGTTGGACTGTGTGTGAGTGTGTGTGTGTCTCTCTCTGTGCCTTTGTGTTTGTGTCTGGTGAGTGTTTATGTGGAGTGGGTTATGTGAGTGGGTGATGGAGTGAGTAACCTTATGTTTCTGCCGATCTGAAATGCGTTCAAGGTTTAATATGAGCCGTGGATGTACTCTGATATGATTCCCAACATGCTTTCCTGAAACTGGTCATTAAATAGGCATAGTGTAGGCTAGGTGTTTGTGTTCCTCACAGCAGTCAGTTTGTTTAACAAGCTGGTTCATTCTGCAGCTCATTCTCAGACCAACACACATCTTCCTACAGAGAAGGTCCACATATTTTCCATCTCTGTGTGGGCCCAAGCCATTGAACTCTTCTGTGTTCTCCACATTCATCTTCGTGAGTGTGTCTGCCAACTAAGCAGCGCTTCTAAATCTCCTAAGCATTCAGGCAGGCAGCACTGGGAGCCGGAGCCCTGACTAGTGTCTGGATAACCCCTGTTTTCTGATGATGCTGCCCCCTTAAAACTGCTAAAGCACCAGTCTCTGGTCCTTTCTGCATTCCGCAGTCTCTCTGTCTCACACTGGTTGATTTCCCCCTAACCAAACACATTTCTAAGACGATTCATGAAAGAATGACTTAATCAACCATTGACTGATTTAGATCATTTCAGAGGATCTCAAACAGACTTGATGTGCTGGTTATGCCACCACAGACTGTCTGCTACCAGTGGTGGATGTCCACTACACTAGATGTGTGTGGAACTATGAATCTCACAGCGAGTGTCACAGCCTCAGTGTGAATGCTGTCAGGACCAATAAACTGTAGACGTGCGGTCCGCTCGCCACCGGCTGGACAGCGGCCCCGTCTGTCCTCCCAGCGTTGTTCTATCAGCTCCTCCTATCTCCACGCGACAACTCTGTCACTCCCCCCCTGACACCAATCATCCAGGGCCAAGCCATGAAGAGACCTCCAGCATGGCACTAAGTACATCCATCCACCCTTGTCATCCCCCCTCTCCCCCTGCTCCCAACCCAAGTCCCCTCCATCCCTCTGGGATTGTTCTGTGGTGGAGGAATGCTTTGTGTGGGAGCAGAGGAGGCCTTGATGGGCAGCAACAATCTTAAGCAGGCTAACTAACACGCTGCATGGCTGCCCCCCAAACCCTCCCTTCCTCCAGCTAGCAGGCCCAGCCTCCAATAAGCCCCTTGTAGACAGTGGCTCCGCCGCCACCTCATTTGTCAGAGTGTGGTGCAGGCCAGGCTGGCTCATTCAAAGGCCTAGGGAGGTGTATGGGGCTGGGGTCAAAGTGGAGCAAACTAGGCTGGGAGGAGGTGTGAGACTGGATGGTAGATGTATGGATGGGTGGTTGGAGGCCTGGGCGTCTGAGAATAGATGGAAATGGAGAGAGGTATGTGGGACAGTTCCTTTTCCTCTCCTTTACTGTCCCTAGTCAAAGGCAGTTCATGTAATTTACAGACAGGCTTAGATGCTCTCTATGTTTGCTCTGCAGGTCCTCTGCTATTTCTGCTACTATTACTACTACTCCTGCTTCTAGATTGAACAGAAGGAAGGCTGTGAATGGATGTTGAGCTAAGCCATAATCCCCAGTTGTGTGGCGCTGAACTGTCCCACTATGGAGGTGAGGTGGTTGGGGATGGTCAGTGTGGGCAGCAGACAAATGGTCTGATGATTTATTGATTTGTCCCAATTGACTCTGAGGGACATTCATTGTCTCACCCTGAAGGGACGACGGGGTGAGGAGGGGAGGCAGGTAGGATGAAGGCCTGGAAGAGATGGGGGATGAAGAGATGAAGGATAGGTGGAGCCGTGGGGTGAGTGATGACACTTTACTGTAAGCCCTCCACATCTGTTTCCAATCGCTGACATTAAAAAGCCAGTGGGCCAGTCAGTCAGTCCTTGCCGCGCCAGCAGGAAACTCGAGGAGACAAACTCAAACAGCCTCTCTGATTACAAAGGTTCCAGCATCGCAATCAGCAGCACATCAGGGGATGGGGACAGCAGCGATCATTCGGTTCAGTGCTCTCTGTGACAGGTGTGACAATGGTTGTATTTTAGACACTTTCTGTTGAAGGACTGTTGAGATTTTATCAGTTCAAGCAGACTTTTATGGAGATGTGAGGTTTTAAGGAGCGTCTGCCAAGTTCAAAGTCAATTCTAGATAAAAGAGCGTTCTTGTATTTAGGAATAGACATCTTAATTGTGTGTGAACCATATCTCTGATAAATACACAATACCATGACTCATGTGTGGCAGCATGGCAAAAGGTTATCAAAATGACTTTTGCTTGAGGGCGGCAGGGTAGCCTAGTGGTTAGAGTGTTGGACTAGTTGCAAGTTCAAATCCCCGAGCTGACAAGGTACAAATTTGTCGTTCTGCCCCTGAACAGGCAGTTAACCCACTGTTCCTAGGCTGTCATTGAAAATAAGAATTTGTTCTTAACTGACTTGCTCAGTTAAATAAAGGTAAAATAATTATACTGAACCAAAATATAAGCGCAATATGTAAAGTGTTGGTCCTATCTTTCATGAGCTGAAATAAAAGATAACAGAAATGTTAAATATGCACGAAAGCTTATTTCTCACATATTTTGTGCACAAATTGGTTTATATCCCTGTTAGTGAGCATTTCTCCTTTACCAACAAAATACATCCACCTGACAGGTGTGGCATATCAAGAAGCTGATTAAACTGCATGATCATTACACAGGTGCACCTTGTGCGAGGGAAAATAAAAAGCCATTCTAAAATTAGCAATTTTGTCACACAACATAATGCCACAGATGTCTCAAGTTTTGAAGGAGAGTGCAATTGTCACACTGACTGCAGGAATGTCCACCAGAGCTGTTGCCAGATAATTGCATTTACATTTCTCTACCATAAGCCGCCTCCAACGTCGTTTTAGAAAATTCGGCAGTATGTCCAACCGGCCTCACAACCGCAGACCACTTGTACCCACATCTGGCTTCTTCACCTTTGGGGTCATCTGAAACTAGCCAATCGGACAGTTGATAAAACTGTGGGTTTGCACAACCGAATAATTTCTGCACAAACGATGGAGAAGTGTGCTCTTCACATATGAATCTCGGTTTCAACACTACCAGGTAAATGGCAGACAGTGTGTATGGCGTCGTGTGTGTGAGTGGTTTGCTGATGTCAACCTTGTGAGAGAGTGCCCCATGTTGGCAGTGGGGTTATGGTATGGCAGGCATAAGCTACGGACAACAAACATAATTGCATTTTAACGATAACAATATGAATGCACAGAGATGAGATCCTGAGGCCCGTTGTCATTCCATTCAGCCACCGCCGTCACCTCATGTTTCAGCATGATGATGCTGGGAAAAATGTCCCAGTTCTTCCATGACCTGCATACTCACATGACATGTCACCGGTTGAGCATGTTTGGATTGACGTGTAAGAAAGCGTGTTCCAGTTCCTGACAATATTCAGCAACTTTGCACAGCCATTGAAGAGGAGTGGGACAACCTTCCACAGGCCACAATCAACAGATACTGACTGGTTTTTCTGATCCACGCCCCTACTTTTTGTTAAGGTATTTTGTGATTAACAGATGCATGTCTGTATTGCCAGGAATGTGAAATCCATAGATCAGGGCATAATGAATAATGAATTATTTCAGTTGACTGATTTCCTTGTATGAAATGTAACTCAGTAAAATCGTTGAAACTGTTGCATGTTGCGTTTTATATTTTTGTTCAGTGTACATCAGTAGAGAAAAACCTGAGGTCTGGATATTAACATCATCAAACGCGAGAGGCAGAGGAAGGCGAGCACTCGACAGAAAGACTGTTCCCCAACTGGAGAGTAGATTACATCCCAAGTGTAAAGGTATTTATTTAGGAGTAATTGAGATCAGTCAGAGCAGGAATAACATTGTAGTAAGAGAGCTAAGAGAGTCAGAGGAATACAGGGCCTGCGATTAAAACATGACTGCAATTTGTTTTAACTGGCTGTAGAAATAAGCATGGCAGAGCTGTTACTCTGGGCAGCTGTAAATCTCGCCCCCATGAGAGAGGCACACCGTTGGTAACCTCTCCTCTCCCCGCTGCTCTAAGACTTCCTCCTGCTTACACTTCCCAGGGGTGCCTTCAGCCGGGGAAATGAACCTTTTCTTCCCTTTATTTGACATCCTCATTGTGAGTAACGCATACACGCGCATGCACGCACACACATACCAAGCGCACCCATGCAAGTGGGCATGCACGCAAGCACGGACGCACACACATCTCCCTCCTTTTCTCCCGTCTGACCCACCTTTCAGGACCCCTCTATACAGGCATACGCGCCAACCGTGGGAGGACAAGGACACAACACAGAGACACATTAGAGAAAATCGCTTCCTCTCCTCTGAAAACAATGGTTCTGGGAAGTAATGTAATTCTACCCTGCTCTCTCTCTCTCTCTCTCTCTCTCTCTCTCTCTCTCACTCTCTCCTACTCTCTCTCTCTCTCTCTCTCTCTCTCTCTCTCTCTCTCTCACTCTCACTCTCTCCTACTCTCTCTCGCTCACTCTCTCTCGCTCTCTCGCTCTCGCTCTCTCGCTCTCTCACTCTCACTCACCCCATGTTTCCAATTCTACCCATGTGCCATGTGTCCCGTGATTTCACTGTGTATTGAATGCCAGTACTGGCCACCGAGGACTGAAGTGTTAAAACAGAACTGCCATGCCGTGGAGTGACCTCATCAATACGAAATAAAAATCATTGTTTACATATACTCAGAATGAAGGAGAGAGTGAGAGAGAGAAAGAGAGGGGGAGAGAGTGAGAGAGAGAGAGAGAGAGTGAGAGAGAGAGAAAGAGAGAGTGAGAGAAAGAGAGAGTGAGAGAGAGAGAGAGAGAGTGAGAGAGAGAGAGAGAGAGAGAGAGACAAAGAGAGAAAGAGAGGGGGAGGTGAACAAGGCCAAAGGAAAAAGGGTCAAAAGGAAAAATGGCGGGGTTAAGTGCCAAGCCTGCGAGCGGATCTTTATTTTCACAGCTCCAGTTCAAGGCCCTTGTCTTGTGTACCTCCTGCCCCCTCCTCTACTCTGCTCTCCTCTCCCAGTGGAGGCTGGACTTAAAAGCCCTGCTCTCTAGTGTAGTACATTTGCCAAAAGGTCTGGGTTAGTGCTACATTGCAAAGAGCTAAAGGGCTCTCTTTGCTGTAGGTCAGCACACAGGTTTACACTGGGGGCAAGGGTGTTAATGCTACAGGCTTTAAAGAAGTACAAGATGTCTTCACTTCCCTCTAACAGGCACCCAGGGTAAAAGCTGGAACCAATCTCTGATAGCGAGTGAGAGGGTGTGTGTGTGACTGTGTGTGTTTAGGACACAGAGGGGCTATATCTCACACTGTGTGGGAATCTGTGCATGCGTGCATGCATGTGTGTCATAAAGGCAGAGAGTGACTATCAGTTGCTCTCTATCCTACCATGAGGTCCGTCTTACACTTCTGAGGCCAAGTCCATCCATGCTGTATAAGTGGCCAACACAGTCACTTTGGCTGGCATGGTTACTACACGTGATGTTTTTGATCATCTGCTGCACACACACTTTGAGAATTGCATTTATAAACTGGGTGGTTCGAGCCCTGAATGCTGACTGACTGATAGCCGGGGTATATCAGACCGTATACCACGGGTATGACTAAACATGCATTTTTATAGCTCTAATTAAATCAAAATCAAATTGAATTGGTCACATACACATGGTTAGCAGATGCTATTGTGAGTGCTTCTAGTTCTGACAGTGCAGTAGTATCTTACAAGTAATCGAACAATTCCACAACAATTACCTAATACACACAAATCTAAGTAAAGGGATGGAATAAGAATGTATACATATAAATGATATAGATGAGCGATGACCGAGCGACATAGGCAAGATGCAATATATGGTATAAAATATGGTATATTCATATGAGATGAGAAAAGCAAGATATGTAAACATTATTAAAGTGGCATTATTAAAGTGCCTAATGTTCCGTGTATTAAAGTGGCTAATGATTTAAAGTCTGTATGTAGGCAGCAGCTTCTCTGTGTTAGTGATGGCTGTTTAACAGTCTGATGGCCTTGAGATAGAAACTGTTTTTCAGTCTCTTGGTCCCAGCTTTGATGAACCTGTACTGACCTCGCCTTCTGGATGGTAGCTGGGTGAACAGGCAGTGGCTCTTTGGTTGTTGTCCTTGGTCATATTTTTGGCCTTCCTGTGACATCGGGCACCTACTTCACTACTGTGCTGACGATGTGGATACAGGTGAGCTCCCTCTGCTGTTTCCTGAAGTCCACAATAATCTCCTTTGTTTTGTTGACATTGAGTGAGAGGTTGTTTTCCTGACACCACACTCCGAGTGCTCTCACCTTCTCCCTGTCTCGTCATCGTTGGTAATCAAGCCCACTACTGTTGTGTCATCTGCAAACTTGATGATTGAGCTGGAGGTGTGCATGGCCATGCAGTCAAGGGTGAACAAGGATTACAGGAGGGGACTGAGCACGCACCCTTGTGGGGCCCCAGTGTTGAGGATCAGTGAAGTGCAGATGTTGTTTCCTACCTTCACCACCTAGGGGCGGTCGGTCAGGAAGTCCAGGAGCCAATTACACAGGTCAGGGGTCAGACCCAGGGCCTCCTGCTTAAAAAAAATATATATATGTATTTCTCCAACAGCTAATTGGAGTCAGGAGTCAGCTAACCTGGAGTCCAATCAATGAGACAAGATTGGAGATGTTGGTTAGGGCTACCTTGCCCTATAAAAAACATTCACAAAATTTAGGTTTGCTATTTACAAGAAGCATTGCCTGATGTGAACCATGCCTCAAACAAAAGAGATCTCAGAAGACATAAGATTAAGAATTATTGACTTGCATAAAGCTAGAAAGGGTTACAAAATAACCTCTAAAAGCCTGGATGTTCATCAGTCCATGGTAAGACAAATTGTCTATAAATGGAGAAAGTTCAGCACTGTTGCTACTCTCCCTAGGATTGGCCGTCCTGCAAAGATGACTGCAAGAGCACAGCGCAGAATACTCAATGAGGTTAAGAAGAATCCTAGAGTGTCAGCTAAAGACTTACAGAAATCTCTGGAACATGCTAACATCTCTGTTGACAAGTCTATCATACGTAAAACACTATACAAGAATGATGTTCATGGGAGGACACCACGGAAGAAGCCACTTTTGTCCAAAAAAAACATTGCTGAACGTCTGAAGTTTTCAAAAGAGCACCCAGATGTTCCACAGCACTACTGGCAAAATATTCTGTGGACAGATGAAACTAGAGTTGAGTTGTTTGGAAGGAACACACAACACAATGTGTGGGAAAAAAAGGCACAGCACACCAACATCAAAACCTCATCCCAACTGTAAAGTATGGTGGAGGGAGCATCATGGTTTGGGGATGCTTTGCTGCCTCAGGGCCTGGACAGCTTGCTATCATCGACGGAAAAATAAATTCCCAATTTTGCAGGAGAATGTAAGGTTATCTGTCCACCAATTGAATCTCAACAGAAGTTAGGTGATGCAACAGGACAACGACCCAAAACACAGAAGTAAATCAACAACAGAATGGCTTCAACAGAAGAAAATACGCCTTTGAGATGCCCGATTGAGATGCTGTGGAATGACCTCAAGAGAGCAGTTCACACCAGACATCCCAAGAATATTGCTGAACTGAAACAGTTTTGTAAAGCGGAATAGTCCAAAATTCCTCCTGACCGTTGTGTAGGTCTGATTCTCAACTACAGAAAACGTTTGGTTGAGGTTATTGCTGCCAAAAGAGGGTCAACCAGTTATTAAATCCAAGGGTTCACATACTTGTCCCACCGTGCACTATGAATGTTTACACGGTGTGTTCAATAAAGACATGAAAAAGTGTATTTGTTTGTGTATTATTAGTTTTAGCAGACTGTTTTGTGTCTATTGTTGTGACCTAGAAGAAGTTCAAATCAAATTTTATGACCAATTTATGCAGAAATCCAGGTAGGGTTCACATACTTTTTCTTGCCACTGTAATTAGCTAAATAGGATAGTATTTTTTTGTTTGTAAAGCATTAAATTGATGTTAATTAGAGGAGTATAATCTTGTCATTGTTTGCATGGAGCTGGGTGGGGTTGCTGTGACCTTGTTTAGACTAATTGATTGATTGCGGGCTCCTGTTGCTACCTACTTGGAAGAGAGTGGGTGGATTTGGCAAGAGGAGCCTTTGTCTCGTTTGTTGGCAACACCGTTGATAACTTAATCTGAGTTGTGAAGTGACATACTATTGGTCTACTCTCCCATGGCACGTCAGGTTTGTACTTTTACAAGTTGCTTCTGTTACTCAAATATCAGGTCCTCCGTATGGCAACACATTTGTTACAGAGGACCAGGCTTAGGTCATAGCAATGGTACAAATGAAATCTAATTTATTAACTAAATCAATTTTTATAACCTTTGCCCATTTACAATATATTCTGAGGAAGACCTATAAAAGGCCAAGCCAATATTGAATGTCATGAGGTTACGTGGAATCATTCCAAATAATAAAGTCACCTTCTATACAGAGTGCAATTATATATGCAAAGAGCCCTGAAATCAACGTCCTGTGTTTACGAGGGAATATCTTTGATTAAACTTGCACAATACTGGAAATGACAACACAACACATACCCCTATGCAACAATCCATCCCTGTTCAGGACAGGGATACAGGCAGGCAGGCAGGCACCCGGGTGGCTCAGTGCGGTGCGGCCTCCATACAACCAGGGGAAGTAATGAAAACAAATGGTGGGTCTTATTCCCGCCGGAGCTGAGGAGGAACTTAGTCATCAAGCTAATTTTATTCTTGTCTGGCCCAGAGACTCCATTTCCTCTGGGTGTTTTTACAAACACTGGCCGTGGAGCTGGCCAATGATGGATAAGACTTCCTGATGGCCGGATGGCAGATGCTAGCTCTGTAACTCAAGCCCAAACGCTCAATGACCCCCTCACGCCCCATGCGCTCACCACCAGACCCAATATTTCTGCCCTGCACACACTCACCACTGTCCTCTCCTGTATTGTAAGCTGTGCGCGTGATTGAAATAGATGATGGCCTATAGAGTGTGGACTAGACAATCAGACCCTAGATTTAATGAATCACCTCTTCCTTGTTCTGATAGATATATTTGGAGGTTGTGCTGTAATTCTGTGATGTTTGTCGTGTTTACAGAAGCCTTTCTGTAAAGTCTGTAAGCATATGCTCTGGCTATGGTGACTAACTGCAGTGGAATGATAAGTCACATGGTATGTATGATTATTCTTATGGTTTATATTTATTATACTATTGTACTGTCACAGTTATACAGATGGTACTACCAATGTCAAATTAAATCTGCACACAAAGCAGGCTTTATTTCTTCGTTCTCCATGTAATGTGCATACCGGTAGCTAAAATAAATCAATGCTGAAAAGTAGAATTTTGCCCAAAGTTGGTGCAGATGGGGGGGGGGGGGATCATGGCCCAAATGTCACAATTGTTCATAGGATCAACAACATATCCTCCACCCTCATCGCACCAGATTCCCTTCATGTGGCACGTACACAGATGAGAGTAGGTACACTTGGGATGCTGCATACGGCAGGCCAAATGGCTCCCATTTTTACTTCATCTTTCACCATCTTGATTCCGTCATACATTTATGGTTTATTCAGTGGCTACCCTTTTAGTCAGGGCCGTGACCCAAAACAGAGAAAAGCTTAAGCCCCTATTCTAGTTGATTTGCTTGTACGCAACAGCATCCAGGAGAGAAGGAAACATTAAAAAGCAATTAATACATGAGAATGCAGAGGGAAATGTAAGTGGGAGAGGCCTCCGATGGGAATGCCCTTCTCCTCCTCAGCAACTTAAAATTGAGGCAAACACAGAAAAGATGGCTTTTAGTGTGACTGTGGTTCGTCCCAGCAGACGTGTGACGGACAGGGGAGCAGAGGAACAAACAAAGGCAGTTTACGATCAGCATAATCAATGTGACATTAGCACACACACACATAATGTGCGGGGGCCAGGCGCCGCCAGGCTCTGCCTAATACTACTCCAACTGGCAACTTGTTCCTCAGCAATTGCCATTTCTGGCTCCTTTTAGAGAGCTTTTATCTGGCTCTTTTCGCCCTTCAAGAGAGAATTAACATGATCACAAGATATTAGTGGCACTCACTTTAAAAGCAATCGAGTATGCATCTAAATTCTCCTGTGACAGTTCTGGTTCACCACCGTAGTGCTTTGTTGTAGAGTGCCTCCCTGATTCGATGGGCGTTATCCACAATTAATCATTGTTGATAACAAGCTTGGTCCAAGATTAAAGCTATCGGACGCCTTGAGTGGGACCAACATGAAACGGCAGTTAACATAGAATTACTGTATGTTAACTGTGAGACAGCTGAAAGTGCCCATACTTTTATTGGTGTAAATGTTTTGTAGGTTTTTATATATCACTATATGCTATCACTGATACTCAACTGCCGTTGACAATAAACGTCTAGGAGTCATGTAAATCCTTCAAATTCATGAACACGCTCTGTCTCTCTGATTCAGAGGGATCGGGTTAAATGCGGAAGACATATTTCAGTTGAATGCATTCAGTTGTTCAACTGACTAGGTATCCCCCTTTCCCTTCCCTGTATGATCCACACCCCCCGTCAGCTTGTCATTGAACTGTTCTCTCCACTCCACAAATGTGTTTTTTTTCTAATCCACACAGGCTCTCATTTTGTTTGTCCTTTACCATTTAAAAAATAAATAAAATATTTCTCAAGGCTATAAGGAAAAGGCATCACTTCCAAGCTAAACCACTCAGCTGTATTGTTCATTTCTGCTATAACAATATAAAGGGAGAAACTAAATTAATTTTGAACGAGTCTCTTGAGAGGGCTCAGGCTTGGGAGGACAACCAAGGTAAATGTTAAAATATTACCTTTCTTTCTTTGTAACAATATAAGCATAAAAAATACACTCACAATGGAACCGCACACCCTTAGAGACATAGTTGCTAACCTTGGTGGAAAACCATAGTAACAGCATAGTAGCAGGGCATAGAAATGATAGTGACACAGGGACACACTATATTGAGGCAGGATGATGTCATCATAGGAGACAGAGGCATCATCAGTTTGTAAGCCATGCTGTCTGTACCAGTCTCATTCTGTGGCTGTTCTCCTGTGTTTCCCCCCTCCATGTGACACAGGTCCGGTGTCCAGAGCCCAGGTGTCAAGTTGCCTTGTCGTTAGAGCGCACATGACGGCTACTTCCTGCAACAACAAAAAAGCTCCCTCATCCATCCTCCATCCAAGCAAGGCCTGAGCCATGAAATCACATTTTTATCTCTCCATCTGTTTCACTTTGAAGCACTTGATCCTCCAACATGTCTGCCGTGTGGGCCTCATGGTGTCATGGAAGGGGTCACCGCGAGGGTACCGTCACCTGCTACCCTCCCTGCCTCCCCATCCCTCCTCTTCACCCTCTATCCCTCCCCAACCTAGGGAAATGAGTCTCTCAGCAGCCTGCCTGGTGCGGGGTGAGAGGTGGAGAGAGAGAGAGGGAAGCCCCACTCTGACAGACAGCCAGCAACGAGCAGAACTGAATCAATTAAGGCACATCAAATCAAGAATTCATGCACTCTGAAAGTGACAAATATTGGCTGTGACTGTCGAAGCCGTCAGGCCCCACGACATCGCTCCGTCTCCCTCTCTCCCTCACTCCCTCTCTCCGTCTCTCTCTCTCTGTTCCCTCTCTCCATAGTGAGCTGTGTGTGTGTGTGCCCAGCCAAGTGGAACTGTGGTGTAGTGGTGTCAGAGGGAGACCAAGCTGTCTGTAACCCTGGTGATTGTCTCTGGCCTATCTTTGATATAGGTTACACTCTCACTGGACAACCGTGCTGTAGATCACCTTACACAACGTTTTGCTGTTGTTAAGGATGCCATGCCTTTCATGGCTTGTGTTTCAGCTGGCTGACAGATTTCATGTGTTTCCTTCTAATTCAGGACAGTAAATGTGTGAATGTAATGTGGAGGATGGAATAACACGAATGGCAACGCGATTAGGTGATACTGAAAACTCATACATACAGTATGTTTGATAACCACATACGACCTATATTGTAACAGTCATTTTGGTGATAGGGAAGGGAAGGTTTCTCCCTATAGTGTTCATCAGTGTAACTGAGCAGTCGAGGGTTTGATAGATGCATCAGGTGAGAATAGTTTATCATCCCTTCAATTAAAGGATCCGGTCCTATATGGACTAAGTGACCCGTGTAAAGAGGATCCATTCGCTAGGTGGAAGGATCCCCCCCCCCTTTCCCCATGTAATCATTGTGTCATCAGTGAGCATGTGCCTCGGCTGCCTGCCTCGCTGCCTGCCTCGCTGCCTGCCTCGCTGCCTGCGCCACACCGGCTCTGTTTAAAATCCTCCCAGTCGCTGTCATTCCTCTCGGCCTTGCCACAAACACATAGCAGCCACATGATATGTTTGCATGGGGATTTAGGGATGAACATTATCGTGTTTTCAAACCGAACATCTGGTGGGGGGAAAAGGTTACAGTGGGGATCCCAGCCCTTCACAGAATTCCTTCCATCAGATAAATCACCAACAAGTCATTGTGAAATGGGGGGTGAGGTGGAGGGGAATTAGAGAGGGGTAGGGGTAGGGGTTGGGTTTGTGTGTAGGGAAGCCTAGTGTTTGTGTGTATATAGGGTAGATTGGTGTGTGTGTGTGTGTGTGTGTGTGTGTGTGTGTGTGTGTGTGTGTGTGTGTGTACATGCACATGCCTGCATGCGTATATAGGGACCTTAACTCAATCCTGGCTGAGCAGTAGGAGGAAAACTGATGGCCAAACGGCCTCCCAGGCCACTTAAAACCACACAGAGGACAATGCATTAAGGAGGGAGGAGCCCAGCCCATTCCAGTACATCTCTCTCTGCATTTCAAATGGATAGACATCTTTATCTTACTTGTCTCTCTGGATGAGTCTACAGCTCAATCTCACAGCTCTCTCTCCCTGTTGTTGTCTTTTTCCAGCCCAGCCCATCTCACTCTAAACTGTGTCATTACTCCAGACACAGAAGGATGATACACTTACAGTACTATAGCCTTCATTGTTGCTAAGGAGGTTTAAGATTAACCTAAGGAGGTTTAAGATTAACCGAAGGAGGTTTAAGATTAACCTAAGGATGTTTAAGATTAACCTAAGGATGTTTAAGATTAACCTAAGGATGTTTAAGATTAACCTAAGGAGGTTCAAGATTAACCTAATGATGTTTAAGATTAACCTCAGGATGTTTAAGATTAACCTAAAGAGGTTTAAGATTAACCTAAGGAGGTTCATTTTAAATTATCCTTGCCAGTTTGGTCATCTCTGGAAATGAGCCTGTAGATCTCAGTTTCCTGGTAACATATACTGAAGTGGTTGATATAATGTTGTTTTTTTTACTAATCCTTTATTTAACTAGGCAAGTCAGTTAAGGAGAAATTGTCATTTACAATGACAGCCTAGGAACAGTGGGTTAACTGCCGTGTTCAGGGGCAGAATGACAGACTTTTACCTTGTCAGCTCAGGGATTTGATCTAGCAAACTTTTGGTTGCTGGCCCAGCACTCTAACCACTAGGCTACCTGTTGCCCCCAAATAGTATTTTCAAGTTGAGCTGTTTCTATACAGTATATGAGTCTATAACACTCTCTCTCCTGACCATCTCTCCCATCAGATTCTAGATGTAATATACATCAAATCAAATCAAATGTATTTATATAGCCCTTTGTACATCAGCTGAAATCTCAAAGTGCTGTACAGAAACCCAGCCTAAAACCCCAAACAGCAAGCAATGCAGGTATAGAAGCACGGTGGCTAGGAGAAACTCCATAGAAAGGCCAAAACCTAGGAAGAAACCTAGAGAGGAACCAGACTATGAGGGGTGGCCAGTCCTCTTCTGGCTGTGCCGGATGGAGATTATAACAGAACATGGCCAAGATGTTCAAATGTTCATAAATGACCAGCATGGTCAAATAATAATAATCACAGTAGTTGTCGAGGGTGCAGCAAGTCAGCACCTCAGGAGTAAATGTCAGTTGGCTTTTCATAGCCGTTCATTAAGAGTATCTCTACCACTCCTGCTGTCTCTAGAGAGTTGAAAACAGCAGGTCTGGGACAGGTAGCACGTCCGGTTGAACAGGTCAGGATTCCATAGCCGCAGGCAGAACAGTTGAAACTGGAGCAGCAGCACGGCCAGGTGGACTGGGGACAGCAAGGAGTCATCATGCCAGGTAGTCCTGAGGCATGGTCCTAGGGCTCAGGTCCTCCGAGAGAGAGAAAGAAAGAGAGAAAGAGAGAATTAGAGAGAGCATACTTAAATTAAATTCACACAGAACACAGGATAAGACAGGAGAAGTACAAACTGACCCTAGCCCCCGACACATAAACTACTGCAGCATAAATACTGGAGGCTGAGACAGGAGGGGTCAGGAGACATACATGCTTTAATAAATGTGGCAACATATTGCAAAACAGTTGAACAAAAAATGTTCTGCTCTTGGATGACCAGCGCTCCAGAGGTCAAAAGGGAATCCTTGCATGGAAGCTGCTGGACAGATCCTCTGAAACGCTAATGCAGGTGAACACTCGTCATCAGCACAGAGTACAACATGCACTCACCAAAACACACACACACACACACACACACACACACACACACACACACACACACACACACACACACACACACACACACACACACACACACACACACACACACACACACACACACACACACACACCATCCTGTCATAATGAAGGAGCAGAGACATGAGGCACCGATGACTCAGGCACATGTCAGGAGATGTTAGCCTTCCACCTCACAGGCTGCTGTGCTGAACTGTCACACAAAATACTGTCACCACACTGCTGCCACAATATCAAGGACATCTCCTTGTCTTTATCTGTTTGGCTTGCTTCTCTTGCCTCCTTAATTATATGATACTTGTACACTATTGCCATTGTCAGGCTCTGACGTAAGTATACTGTAGTAAAGTGCTGAAGGTCCTTATTGTTGCGTGCGGGGTGTTTTGTGACATTCTTCAGGAGGTTAATGCAGTAGAAAGGAACATAGACGTGTCAGGAAGTCTGGATACCAGCATATTTCCCTTTTGGCTGGAAGTGATAGTAGGGAAGATAGCTGTTCTGTGCTGTGGTTTGCTTTGCTGTGCTGTTTGTGTGTTTGTCTACTGTATGTACAGTAATGTGCATGTGCATGTGTGTGTTTTGGAAGGGTACTCATGGGGTTGGCATTCGTGGCATACTTCACACCCTTCAATGAGACAGGAAGTACTCGACAGCTCCCAGTGCCCTGGCTGGCGCTAATTTCCTCACTTCCTTCCTGCCTAGCTAACCAAGCATCAATCAGCTCCCTCCTTCCTCGTTCTATTTCTTCAGAATTTCCTTCATGCTGATTACACTGTAAACTTGTAAACTCTCTCATTGTCCTTCTGCTTAACTTCCTCTCAGTTTGACAGGGGAACCAGTCCAAACACTCTAAAGTGGTTAGCCCTTTCCTAAACACTATTTCCCTGTCATCACAGATTTGAGGGGATTTGATTGGTGATAGCGTGATAGCGGAAACCTGCATGTAGTCAAGGTGTTAGTCGTCTTTTGGCCCATCCTTCCTATCGGAAGAGAACAGACAGAAGAGAGGATGCTGAGAGCCCGTACTGCACCATTCAATGTCAGCAGAACAAACCCAGATGACTCGGTGGCGTGCGACGAGTACAGGGCAAGCAGGTACGAGCTCTGCGAACCCATTAAGGATGCAAAAAGACAAAACAGACTCAAACTTGAATTGATGTTCGACATCTCAGACTTGCAACGCAAGTGGCAAGGACTACAGACTATCACAGACTACAAAGGCAAACCCAGCTGTGTGGTGCCCACCGAAGCCTCCCTCCCAGAGGAGACATCTTCAACCTGTCTCTGTCCCAGGCTGTAGTCCCCACCAGCTTCAAGGAGACCACCATCGTCCCAGTGCCCAAGAAAAACAAGGTGACATGCCCAAATGACTATTGCCCCATCGCAGTCACCCCTGTCTTCATGAAGTGCTTTAAGAGGCTGGTCATTGCCCACATTAAGGCCAGAATGCCAGGAACACTGGACCCATTCCAATTTGCTTACTGTTCCAACAGGTCCATGGAAGATTCCATTTGGATCGCTATTCACACGGCCATAACACATCTGGACAACAGGAACACCTATGTGAGAATTCTGGTCATTGAATACAGTTCAGATTCAACACTATTGTTCCCTCCAAGCACTACATCAAACTCAAGAGCCCTCGGTCTGGACACCATCCTCTGCAACTAGATCTTGGACTTGCTGATGGGCAGACCAAAGGCTGTGAAGATTGGCAACGACACCTCTTTCAAACTGACTCTCAACACAGGGGTCCCCCAGGGGTGTGTCCTCAGCCCTCTGCTGTACTCCTTGTTCACCTTTGACTGCGTTTCTTTGCACAACACCAACTCCATCATCAAGTCTGCTGACTACACCACAGTTGTAGGCCTGAACCAACAACGACGAGTCAGCCTATAGGGAGGAGGTAACTGGCATCGTGGTGTCAGGACAACAACCTCTCAACGTCAGCAAAACAAAGGAGTTGATTGATGATTTCAGGAAGCAGAGGAGGGAACATAACCCTTTCCACATCAATGGGACTGCAATAGAGAGAACCAGCAGTTTTAAGTCCTCAGCGTCCACATTACTGAGGACTTGACATGGACCAACAACACCACCACTCTTGTAAAGAGGGCGCAACAGCGTCTCTACTTCTAAAGCGACTGAAGAAATGTGGCATGCCACTCGAGGTCCTCTACAAATACTACCACTGCACCATCGAGAGTGTCCATCCACCACAAGGCCCTGCAGCGGCTGGTGAAGACGGCCCAGTAAATCACTGGGACCGTTCACCCATTCATCCATGACATCTACTTAAAGCGGTGCCTGAGAAAGGACGGCAGCATCATCAAAGACCCCACACACCCCAGCCACGAGCTCTTAACATCTTTACCATTGGCCGACGGTATCGAAGCATGAGGTATGATACCAACAGGCTCAGGGACAGTTTCTACCTACAAGCAATCAGACTACTGAACACTTGAACTGGACTGACCACCTGCTCGGATTCTCCACATCATAGCACATGTACACTCACTCACTCACTCACTCACTCACTCACTCACTCACTCACTCACTCACTCACTCACTCACTCACTCACTCACTCACACACACACACACACACACACACACACACACACACACACACACACACACACACACACACACACACACACACACACACACACACACACACACACACACACACACACACACACACACACACACCTGCTGCTACCAGACTTAATATGATAGCTAAAAACTGCTCAATTTAAACACTTGCCCCCAATCCCCGCTATTGGACTATACATTGTGCTTTCCTGTACTTTTGTTCTGGAGTTGTCGAGAAGGAACCTACAATTAAGCATTTCATTTGACGGTGTATACCATGTGCATCCCGTAGATACGACTAATAAAGCGTGAATATTGAAACTTTATGCTCCTACAGAATATTTCAAGTTCCACTGAAAATGTCTCCTGATTGTTTACCAACTATCAAGTAAATACAAATGATTTTGTTAAGTTGAGTAGGAGTTGGTCCTCATTGTGTTATGTCCACTGTAGCCACATATCATGTTGGGAGAGGGGGTGGTGGTGAGTAGCAGGTCTTCGTAGGGTCTGAGATGGCCAGAGTGTGAGGGGATCCCGGCATCACGCTGAGGCATGAAACATTCCCAGCATGCTTCTTCTCAGGCCTCAGATCCTTCATCAACACAAGGGGACTGGAGCTATTTCTCACCTCCCATGAATCTGCACACCCAGCCCTGCTCCATGGGGTCAGTGACGGTTTACGTATGTGTGTGTGCATGTACAGGGTTGGGGAGGTTACTTTCTAAATGTAATACATTACAGTTACTAGTTACCTGTCCAAAATTGTAATCAGTAACTTCTGGATTACCCAAACTCAGTAACGTAATCTGATTACATTAAGTTACTTTTAGATTACTTTCCGCTTAAGAGGCATTAGAAGAAGACAAAAATGTATTTTTACCAATTTAATCTACTGAAGGATAAATCAATGTTGAAGTTGACATAGCTGGCCATATGTGGATGTTCAATTTATTTAACTTTATGGGTTGGTTATGCAGGCTTCTTCTAACCCTTCACTTTCCACTACATATAATAATATGATTAAATTATATCTTTACATTACAACTACAGATTGCCCATTGTATAATCTTTGAATGCCGACAGAAGTCGCACCATCGGAAGACATAGCTTGGACTGTAGCCTACAAAAGCCTATTCCTGCTCTTTTTCCGCGAACCGAATCAAACACCTTTGGTGTGTCATCATAGTGGTCTCTGACTTGTGGTCAGACTCACTCAGGTGGAACAAACTTAAACTTGTACCTTTTTTCAATGCTGATTTGAATGTCATTGAGAAAACAGAGAAGTCTCAAAGACGTTTTTCCTCAAACATCCTTTCTGAATTTAAAAGGAATCCTCGAAGTAATCATCTACTTGTTAAAAAAATATCTGTGGTCTGATTACAACATTTTTACTGGTAACATAACAGATTACAGGTATGTGTTTTATGTAATCCCTTACATGTAACAGATTACATGTAGTCCGTTACTCACCAACCCTGTGCATGTATACAGTATGTGTGTGTGCGTTTTGTTCCATCTGTTCTGTGCTTCAGAGCCATGGATGATGGCAGCGCCAGACAGGGACAGGAAGAATTAATTCCGTCATGGCGACACAATAGGTCAAAGAGCAAACTTTATCAGGAAGTAAACAATATATTAAAATGTTTGGTTTAGTCCACTATTTTTGTCATGGGGATATTTCCAATAGCGGTATTTGAATGATATTTCATTTGAATGCTATTTCTATTCTGATGTGAGCTTGTATCAGCAGCATACTGTGAGAAACGTTTGCAGAACGGTTATCAAGTCTCACCTCATCTCTGTCATTCCAACCAATTATGGGATACCGTGCCAGAACTTCTCGTCACACCCTTTACATGCCAGGCTACATAACAGTACTAGAATTAAGACAATATGTTTTATTGTAACCCAGTCGATTAAGCTCTTTATTATTCACATTTATTATTTTACATGTCTGGTACATGTTGCCTTTTATTGCACATTTCCTATGAATTAATATGAAGATAATTCACATATAAATCATAGTCGTGATTTAATTCACATTGAATTGAATAACCACACACACAGATTGTATATACACACTAGTCTTTGGTGTGATAGATGTCCAGTGTTGTGGGTCTCAGGGGGAAGCCTCTGTCTGTGTGTGCAGTGGCTGGTAAGCCTTTCCCAGTGGAGAGATGCTGTAGCCCTTTTCTTTGGCCCCCTGCAGGGAGTTAGCTCTATCCTGCTGAGTGGACGACGGCCTGCCTCTAGACCACACATAAATCAATCTGCACACACACAGAGAAATACACGCACAAACATTGAACATTTTAGTCATTTAGTAGACGCTCTTATCCAGAGCGACTTACAGGAGCAATTAAGGTTAAGTGCCTTGCTCAAGGGCACATTGACAGAGATACAGTTGAAGTCGAAAATGTACGCACAGTACACCTTAGCCAAATACATTTAAACTCAGTTTTTCACAACTCCTGACATTTAATCCTAGTAAACATTCCCTGTCTTAGGTCAGTTAGGATCACCCCTTTATTTTAAGAATGTGAAATGTCAGAATAATGGTATGAAAGAATGATTTATTTCAGCTTTTATTTCATCATTACATTCCCAGTGAGTCAGAAGTTTACATACACTCAATTAGTATTTGGAAGCATTGCTTTAAATTTTTTTACTTTTTAAACTTTTTAAACTTTTAACTCCCACAATAAGTTGGGAAAATGTTGACCTATTCCTCATGACAGAGCTGGTGTAACTAAGTCAGGTTTGTAGGCCTCCTTGCTCACACACACACATTTTCTATAGGATCGAGGTCAGGGCATTGTGATGGCCACTCCAATACCTTGACTTTGTTGTCCTTAAGCCATTTTGCCACAACTTTGGAAGTATGCTTCGGGTCATTGTTCATTTGGAAGACCCATTTGCGACCAAGCTTTAACTTCCCGACTGATGTCTTGAGATGTTGCTTCAATATATCCACATGATTTTCCTGCCTCATGCTGCCATCTATTTTGTGAAGTGCACCAGTCCCTCCTGCAGCAAAGCACCCCCACAACATGATGCTGCCACCCCCGTGCTTCATGGTATGGATGGTGTTCTTCGGCTTGCAAGCCTCCCCTTCTTCCTCCAAACATAATGATGGCCATTATGGCCAAACAGTTCTATTTTTGTTTCATCAGACCAGAGGACATTTCTCCAAAAAGGACGATCTTTGTCCCCATGTGCTGTTGCAAACCGTAGTCTGGCTTTTTTATGGCGGTTTTGGAGCAGTGGCTTCTTCCATGCTGAGCAGCCATTCAGGTTATGTTGATATAGGACTTGTTTTACTGTGGATATAGATACTTTTGTCCCGGTTTCCTCCAGCATCTTCACGAGGTCCTTTGCTGTTGTTTGGGATTGATTTGCACTTTTCGCACCAAAGTAGGTTCATCTCTAGGAGACAGAACATGTCTCCTTCCTGAGTGGTATGACGGCGGCGTGGTCCCATGGTGTTTATACTTGAATACTATTGTTTGTACAGATGAACGTGGTACCTACAGGCGTTTGGAAATTGCTCCCAAGGATGAACCAGACTTGTGGAGGGCTACAATTGTTTTTCTGAGGTCTTGGTTGATTTTTTTATTATTTCCCCATGATGTCAAGCAAAGAGGCACTGAGTTTGAAGCTAGGCCTTGAAATACATCCACAGGTGCACCTCCAATTGAATCAAATTATGTGAATTAGCCTATCAGAAGCTTCTAAAGCCATGACATCCTTTTCTGGAATTTTCCAAGCTGTTTAAAGGCACAGTCAACTTAGTGTATTTAAACTTCTGACCCATTGGAATTGTGATACAATGAATTATATAATCTGTCTGTAAACAATTGTTGGAACATTTGCTTGTGTCATGTGCACACTAGATATCCCAACCGACTTACCAAAGCTATAGTTTGTTAACATTTGTGGAGTGGTTGAAAAACCTAAGTGTATGTAAACTTCCGACTTCAATTGTATGTCGGCTCGTGGATTTGTACCAGCAACATTTCAGTTACTGGCCCAGCGCTCTAACTGCTAGGTTACGTACCCCGCACGCATGCACGCACACACGCACGTACTCACACGCACAAACACACGCACGCACGCACGCACACACACACACACACACACACACACACACACACACACACACACACACACACACACACACACACACACACACACACACACACACACACACACACACACACACACACACACACACACACACACACACACACACACACACACACACACACACACACACACACACACACACACACACACACACACACACACACACACACACACACACACACACACACACACACACACAGGGAGAGGGAGAGAGAGAGGAGGCCTCCTGATGAAGAGATAACATGACTCAGGCCCTGGCCATAAGGCAGAGATGGCGTTTAGGAAATCGAAGCTCCTCTGGTTATTCATTTACTCTCCTAATGGCTCATACAGGGGGTTCACGTTTCTCCTATATGCTTCAGGGCCCACCGTTTACATGGCTACATTATGTTCCTGTGTGTTTGGCTTGGTGGGGCTCTGTGTAGGATAGGGTAGGGTGGCAATTTAAGGCACAGCAGGAGGCTACTCCAACACAAACACTGTAATGCTGATGTCTGGTGTGATTTGCTGTTCCCAGACCCCTGTGTTATGTACACTCCAGCACAGATGGAGCAATACCAGAATTCTAGCCTTTTGTGTGGTGAATCACTAACCATATACATGTATGTATGGAGGGAGGGAGGGAGGTGGGGGCACAAGTGCTGCGGGGTTGTGTGTCATGGCTGTCACAGAACTGATGGATGGGCATTCCCCTGCCCAGAAGCACAGGCTGCCACCACCACCATCACTGCCTTGTCTGGGTGCCCCCCGCCCTGGCGACACGGTCCAAAACATCCCTGGTAGCCCTCCAACAGGTGGGGGAGGGGTCTGACAAATTACCCACATCTTCAGAACTTTGCTTTAAAGTGAGTGGGAAGAGATGACAGAGAGGAGGGACGGTATGTAGGGCAACGGGGTTAAAACACGCACTTTCCCTGCGTAGGGACATTTATTTTAAGTCTCTTTATCCAATCAATCACCAAAACTGTGCTTGTTGGCGGACAGGGACCGTGCGAAACATGTGAGGCGGGGGGGCAACTGGGGTGCAGGCAAGGTTCCAGACTGCAGAGAGGATTAAGAGTGTGGAATGCAAGACACTCCTTGACCCCTGGGCGACCTTTACTAAACCTCACCCCGTATCTGTCCTAATGGGTCATGATCCAATTGGTCACCGGGAACTTTGACCCCTCCGAGGCTCATTGGCTGTTTGAAATCGCCAATTCGCTGGTGGGCATAAACTGCAGCATCAGTCAGGTAACTAACAGGGACTTATTTCAACAACGCATCTCATGACCGAATAGGATAGGAACATTAGCTACTTAAGAGATATCAACCTTGTTTCTTTTCTAGTGCCCATGTATACTGAAACATGAATGAAGGCTGCTTTTCTCCCTGTTTAGGGTCCTCACGGAGCGCTTCCATTTGCGAGTGTGTTGAAAATGAGTGACATTAACGGGGGAGAGGAGGGAAACACGTCACAATGGCAGCTGAGTGGCAGTGACAAGCAGCAGAGTTGGGAGGTAGCATCTCTTACTCAGTCCACTGGCTGATGCAACATGACTGAGTGGTGAAACTCAGGGCAGATGGGCGCTGCGTTGCCTCCACACAGGCCCTGAATAAAATATAATCCATTCTAATCAATTAATCATATATCTGCATGGAAAAATATACACAATTGTTGTTCCCAAGACCAATGTTTAAGATGTTTCCATTGTTGTTCTTTTTATTTTTTATTTATTTATTTAGTTCTTTATTAGTGTTTGTATTGGACTATAAACCAAGCTCAAGCTCGTTTTTAAGATTTTAATGTCATTTTTTTTCTTTCTTGGAATACATTTTCTTGGAATTTTATTTTTATTATTCATTCCAGTGATTAAACAAATCTAATATATAAAATATATTCTTAACCTGTTCCGTTGAAATATTACTGTAGGCAGAAGACTTTTTCGACAGACCTCCCGTTCTCCCAGATAACATTGGTAGTGGTTAGACTGACCCCCTCCACACGCCAGTGTTCTTGGCTGTTCTGTTGTGGTTGTGGAGGGAGTGAGAGGGGTCCCCGTGGGCTGCTGTGTCTCGGCCCTGTTGGGCTCCCCCACTCATTGATTGACCTACTTCAGCTGCTCTCTCTCTCTCTCTCTCTCTCTCTCTCTCTCTCTCTCTCATTCTCTCTCATTCTCTCTCTCTCTCTCTCTCTCTCTCTCTCTCTCTCTCACTCACATTTTCTCTTCCTCTTTATACTTTCCCTATTACTATACCAATTTTCCACTTAAACATCTAACTGACAATTATTTTACGTCGCTAGCAAGCCGGTCCATTATTAGCTATAATTATTATTGTTATTTAGTTTTTTTTCTCTGTTTTTGTTGTTGTTGTTGTTGTTGTTGTGTTTGTCTTTACGCAGCAGAGTGTTTCCCTCTCTGCAGTTTGGCATGGCCTGGACTCAAAGTCTCTCAGATGGCTTCATTTGCTGCCCATTGGCAACACAGAATTGTTCAGGGAGGCTTTTAAACGGTCAGCTTCAGATAGGGCACTGGGACTAACAGAGGGGTTACTAGGTTTTATTATGCAAAATGAATGATTTTTTACGTAACTGATTCTATTGTAAATCCATATTTTTCCAGGTTTTATTTAGGAGTTAGTGAGAAAGAGGATACTATATGTTATAATGGTTCAATAAAACTCTCCAGTACAGATGGTGTGGTGGGCTATCGTATGGTGGAGTAGTGGTGACACTGTGAGTAGTGTGATGCGCTGTCTCTGAGTGAGGCTGGATTAATGAGGGTCCTCCACAGGGCGATAAAGACGAGTGGAACCGGAGACGCCTGTCTAGGCGCCACAGAGCCACAGAGACCAGGCACAGCTGGGGTTAAACTTCCAGACAAGTTAAATCAAGATGAAAAGTGATGAAGAAGGAGGGATGGAGGGAGTTGCATCAGGCGCCTGTCTGGGGAGTTGTGGGTGGGAAGGGGGTGTGGGGCGGTCAGATGGCTAGTCAATAGACTGGTCAATCATTTTTCCTGAAGTTATGGATTTAATATATACTAAAAGGTTGGAGAGAAATGAGGCCGGCCAGCGATCAGAGGCAAGTGTGGCTGTAGATGAAACTGCTGGGCGGGGTCTGGGATTTTAAAAATGTAACCTTCATTTAACATGTCAAGTCAGTTAAGAACAAATTCTTATTGACAATGACGGCCTACCCCGGTCCAATTGTGTGCCGCCATATGGGCCTCCCAATTAGGGCTGGTTGTGATACAACCTGGAATCAAACCAGGGTCTGTAGTGACACCTCTAGCACTGAGATGCAGTGCCTTAGACCGCTGCACCACTCGGGAGCCCGAGTCTATAAACACCTACAAAAAGATTTACTATTACAAACATGTAATTTTCTTTGGGTTTGAAATCAATTAAATGTGACGATAAAATAAATTGATAATTTTTTTCAAAAATTTGAAATTCAGAATTAAATTTACAACTCTATCGAATTTGCTACAGCCAGTTATATAGGTAGACATTCTGAAAAACATAAGATAGATAGATAAGGAGTAGGAAGACAGACAAGAATGCAAAGCTGTGTTTGTGATTGTCTCACGTGCGTGTGTGTATGTACCTGTGTTGTCTCCCGTGGATGGGGCCACTCTGTGCCTTCTATCTACAGAAGGTAAAGGGGCAACACTGAAGAGCCTTCGAGGGGACTCAATTCTGCCCTCACCTGTGTCACATCTGCCCGGCAGTGCCATCATGCTGCCTTCCTCCCCTGCCCTGGCATCTTCCTAGTCTGCACCCCCGCTCTCCCCTTTAGGTCCCCAAGGCACCTGTCAATCACCTGTACACACACACACACACACACACACACACACACACACACACACACACACACACACACACACACACACACACACACACACACACACACACACACACACACACACACACACACACACACACACACACACACACACACACGACCCTCTGAGCCCCACAGAGCTGATGAGGCAGTGGAGCGCAAGCCGGTCATTCTGGCCCAGTTTGTCAACCTGGCTATTTCTTAGACGCATTCTTGAGGTCTTGACTGACAGGTTGATTTATGGAAATGTATTGTGTTCTGTCTGGCAGATTTAGAAGATGCATTGCACATTGAGAGTGTAACATTTGTGGAAAATAAGTCAAAGTGCCAAGTAGAGACTATAGCTGTAGATGTCTGACCCAAGTTTAGCACCCAGACCGGTAGATGTCGGTCTGATGATATTAGTGTTGTGTTGTAATGTATTTGACCTGCGTCTTTGAGAGCTCTGTTGTGTAGCCAACGTTTATTGGGTGTCACACTTTTACCTCACACCCAGATGACCCTCCATACCATTCTTATTTCTAATTGGTTGCCTGGGGTGGTCTGTGACACATCAACGTTTTATGTTTACTGTCTGAGTCAAAAGTGTGAAGTAATGATGTCCTATGAATCATATGAATCTAAATTGCTGATTTATTTGTAGTTGAATTCCTTGTTACTGTAACTGAGGACACTATTCAAGTCATATTCACCGAGAGAACACAACAAATGTGAACCTTCAACATCCAGAGCAGAGCAAGGTATTTTATTTTAACCAGTCTTTCCTTAGAAAGTGGGAAAGATTTATTCCTTTAAAAAGTAGAAATGACATGAGTACTGTGGTATCACTGCTCCCTGTCTGCCGAGTATCATGAGTACTGTGGTATCACTGCTCCCTGTCTCCTGAGTATCATGAGCACTGTGGTATCACTGCTCCCTGTCTCCTGAGTATCATGAGTACTGTGGTATCACTGCTCCCTGTCTCCTGAGTATCATGAGTACTGTGGTATCACTGCTCCCTGTCTCCTGAGTATCATGAGTACTGTGGTATCACTGCTCCCTGTCTGCCGAGTATCATGAGTACTGTGGTATCACTGCTCCCTGTCTCCTGAGTATCATGAGTACTGTGGTATTACTGCTCCCTGTCTCCTGAGTATCATGAGTACTGTGGTATCACTGCTCCCTGTCTCCTGAGTATCATGAGTACTGTGGTATCACTGCTCCCTGTCTCCTGAGTATCATGAGCACTGTGGTATCACTGCTCCCTGTCTCCTGAGTATCATGAGTACTGTGGTATCACTGCTCCCTGTCTCCCGAGTATCATGAGTACTGTGGTATCACTGCTCCCTGTCTCCTGAGTATCATCACTGCTCCCTGTCTCCTGAGTATCATGAGTACTGTGGTATCACTGCTCCCTGTCTCCTGAGTATCATGAGCACTGTGGTATCACTGCTCCCTGTCTCCTGAGTATCATGAGTACTGTGGTATCACTGCTCCCTGTCTCCTGGGTATCATGAGTACTGTGGTATCACTGCTCCCTGTCTCCTGAGTATCATGAGTACTGTGGTATCACTGCTCCCTGTCACCTGAGTATCATGAGTACTGTGGTATCACTGCTCCCTGTCTCCTGAGTATCATGAGTACTGTGGTATCACTGCTCCCTGTCTCCTGAGTATCATGAGTACTGTGGTATCACTGCTCCCTGTCTCCTGAGTATCATGAGTACTGTGGTATCACTGCTCCCTGTCTCCTGAGTACCATGAGTACTGTGGTATCACTGCTCCCTGTCTCCTGCGTATCATGAGCACTGTGGTATCACTGCTCCCTGTCTCCTGAGTATCATGAGTACTGTGGTATCACTGCTCCCTGTCTCCTGAGTATCATGAGCACTGTGGTATCACTGCTCCCTGTCTCCTGAGTATCATGAGTACTGTCTGAAATATTGCACAAATAACGATCAAAGGCGATCCCACTGTAGGCATGGACAGTAAATCCGCCTGGTGAGGCCAGACGACGATTTTGTTTTACATTTCCGCCCGAGACACAAGCAGACGCGGAGAAAAATAATGAAATACACCAAAAGAGCCTCTGGCAGGAGCCCAAACTCTCTACATATCAGTTTGGCTTTGCTGCCACTTGGCATATGGTACAAGACAAACTGTCAGCCTTTTTTCTTCTGTCCCTGCCCTGCTACGGAGATGACAGGGGCAAGAGCATGTTTGTGTCCCGGCCGGCAGCAGGCAGCAGGCATCAGGCAAGCTTAATGGTGATTTGGGGGGAAAAGGGGAGAAAGACACAGTAGCGGCGGCAGCGTGCGTGGACTCGTCCGCATGGCTTGGCGTGGGGGGCTGGAGAGTAGCTGTGGGGGACAGGGTCGGCCAGCACTGGGAGGAAACGGCAAATTGATCAAATTGTGGAGGCAAGACTTTCAGGCCAATTATCTGGGTCATGTCAATGTCTCTCTGGTCTTTGTTCAGAGGGGTAATATGGGTGTGTGTGTTTATATGTATGTGTTTGTGTTTGCTGGGGAGTCTGTGTGTGTGTGTGTGTGTGTGTGTGTGTGTGTGTGTGTGTGTGTGTGTGTGTGTGTGTGTGTGTGTGTGTGTGTGTGTGTGTGTGTGTGTGTGTGTGTGTGTGTGTGTGTGTGTGCATTTTGATACTCCTTTCTAGCAAACACGTCTAACAAACACCAAAAACAAACAGTGTTCATTAGCACCAAAGTGACACTTCTCTTAGTTTATTTCTTGAGGTGAAGGTAAGGGCAGATACAGCAAGTACTTTCATTACTATTTGAAGTTTTTCAGCTATTTCAGTCTGCGCTGGTTTCAAATAGCAGCATAAATCTGATACACAAAGCTTTATATCAGACAAATACCCTACAGTACACTAACTTAAACCACGGTTAACTCTGTTAATAATTTTTAAGATGCATTGTAACGACTTTGACCAAGACGCAAGTTCTCATTCTGATGGGCAATTGGGATGGTGCGTAATCGGGTGCGGGCTTCTCACCTCTCCTTCTTGCTGTCCTCCTGAGCCTCTCCGAGAGAGGGAGATGTCTGAGGGAAGGGAAGTGACTGTGGAGTCACTTGTCACCATGCTCCTGTCATGGTCTGTGTGGCTACCAGGGGCTCCAAGGGGTCAATCAGCTTTGGTTCTGCTGGTATCTGGAGTCATCCTACTAGGGCCCTCTGACCCCTGGCGTAACGCAGGCTGCTGGCTGGCGGCAATAATGTAATTACTTGTTCAGTAATTCAAGTTGGAAATTCAAACTTTGCAGATTGTAAAATGTATGTTCGATGCAACAGAATACTAATCAGCTACCAATAGGTTTTTTTCAATATACAACTGTCCTGTATAGCCTACCGCAAGGGTCTCCAACAAGTCAATCACCAGTTACCAGTAGCCCACCTATGAGTCGCTCGCCAAACAATTCTGAAAGTACATGCAATTTTCACGTGTTTCACCGCAAACTGTCATAAACAAATCTCACAAGTACCAGATGCAATATTGACAATATCCCACCCCTGGTTAGCCACAATTGACTTAAAAAACGAAACTTAAAAAAAATCCAATGTTTTATATGTCACGTACACACGGTTAGCAGATGTTATTGCGAGTGTAGCAAAGTGCTTGTGCTTCTAGTTCCGACAATGCAGCAATATCTATCAAGTAATCTAACAATTCATTAGATCATTCATTAATGATCATTAGACAGGTGCGCTTTGTGCTGGGGACAATAAAAAACACTGTCACACATTTTAGTCACACAACACAGAGCCACTGTATGGTGGTGGTCGAGTTATGGTGTGGGCAGGCGTAAGCTACAGGCAACAAACACAATCACATTTTATCGATGGCAATTTGAATGCACAGAGATACCGTGATGAGATCCTGAGGCACACTGTCATGCCATTCAGCTGACGCTATCATGTCATGTTTCAGCATGATAATGCACGGCCCCATGTCACAAGCAGCTGTACACAATTCCTGGAAGCTGAGCATTTCCCAGTTCTTCAATGGCCTGCATACTCATCAGACATGTCACCCAATGAGCATGTGTGGGATGCTCTGGATTGACGTGTACGACATTAGGTTCCAGTTCCCGCCAATATCCAGCAACTTTACACAACCATTGAAGAGGAGTGGGACAAAATTCAACAGGCCACAATGAACAGCCTGATCAACTCTATTTCTACACTTAAAAAAATAAATACAGATCAAATAGCCTAACAATGAGGAAAAAAGTAGTGGAATTGAGGATAAATTCAGCTACTATTTATTGTTGGTTTTGTCTGGCTAATAGTCTAAAGAAATGGGCTGCATGTTTTCACAACAACCGGTAGGTCCAAGTTGAGGGCCCAACAATTTTAACTTAGTCTTGAATGATACATGCCAAGATGTACCAGAGATAATGGACTGTTGATATTACAACCACACAACTCAAACACCGGTTTACCACTATGAACGAAATCGCAAACTGCTTTTGTTTTGTTCAAGACCTCAAGAACTGTTGTCCGCTAAACATGATAATCTGTTTGTGTCTGCCAATTTGTCCCCAGAGCTTCCTATACAGTTCATCTCTTTCCATAATGTGTTGAGGCCGGCAATTAAGGAGAATGAAAGTCTCAATTAAAGAACTGCTGTATTTGAAGCACCATTCCCTTCTGCCCAGTTTCCCTGATGTTACTACAACAATCAAGTTTCCCTGTAATGGTCAGTTCTGCGGTGAGATCGTTCTCTAAACTAAAACTCATAAAGAACTACCTAATGAAGCATTAGGCTCTGATATGCGCTTTGAACACCTGAGCTCTCTGTGTGGGCTATGTTAGGCCTCAGCACCACGTAATGACAGGTCAGTCACATGCAGTGATCAAACAGCAGCCACAGCTCTGTAGAGTTCACACACTACAGCCAAATCCCTGACAGATGACGTGGAGTGCACAATAAAAAGGAGAGCGAGTAGGTTCTCATCAGAGGCTTCTGGACCCTTTTTCAGCAATGCCCACATTTTCTCTTTCTTTTGATATTTCCCAAAGTATGTAACATTTGTTGTTGAAATCTATTAGGTGTTTACCAGGGGTATTATCTTAGATTCATTAGCTCATAGAAATTCACTACATTATGGTCCCTTTCTTAGTCATGTCAACAGTCAACAGTCTCTCTCTCTCTCTCTCTCTCTCTCTTTTTTAGTGGCCCCATATCCATGCAGGCATTCTGTCTGGGGCTGTAGTGGCTGTATAGTGGCCATGTAGACGTGCTGGGAGCCGAACCGACTGGGCACTACAGACAGAGAGACAGAGCTGATTACTGCCTCTCAGTCAGTCAGTCCAGACCTCGGGGTTAAACACCCATGCAGCTAGCCAGGAGAGGCAGAGGCAGAGTGGGAGAGGCCCAATCTGGAGACGCATCAGACACACAGCCGGGGTAATGTAATTGTCCTCCCCCTCAGGCTCCATATTACCATAGATCTGTGGGATAGTTGCACTCCAGGAGGAGCCGCCATGATTGAATAAAGGCCCAGCAAATGAATTTGACTCCTCAGGCCCTTCTGACTCACTTACGAACAATGGACAGGCAACCTTGGATGTATTGAATAAATAAACATACTGAAAACGGACGGGAGGATTCCTTAAAAATGTCATGCAGCTCGATTAGGGTTGTGTGTGTGTGAGTCCTATCCGAGCTGATTATGTAAATCAAGTGTATGCTTTGTCGATTCAGTGGAAGTTGGAATAGACAAGTGGCATATTGTGTATTGGTATAATTTACATCCTAAATCAACATTTCATATTCAGTTTGTTGGATGGAACAACCAATTCAAACATCCTTTGAAAACATTTTCAAAGCCTGAAATTCAGATTAATTTCTCGAAATAATGCTAATGTTGACTTGTTAAGTGTGATGTGTAGCTTAGTTATTTTAGTCATTCGAGTCCAGTGTGTCAGGCAGCAGTGCCTCCTGTTTGCATGGGAAGGCAGCCCAGCCCACAGTGTTTGTGTGGGCCAGCCTGGTTGGCAGGTGGAGCCCCATGCTACAAGGCCTGGACTATAGTTCCATTACCTCCCCTTACACCTCATGAAGTTACAGTGAATGGAGCTAGTGAACAACTCCCCATAGATCCCTGGGTCTCGACCAGGGGAGGCCCACACAGAGACACAGGCAGCCCGGTGGACAGCTATTCACAGCCCCTGGACCCCAGGTCAGGTGGAGGAGAATGGGGGAGAAAGTGACACACTCTCTGTGTCTCCGCTTAACAAAATGAGCCCCTCCCTTCCTTCTTCCCTAAATTGGAGAGATGGGGATGTCTTATCTTCCCTGGTGGTTAGCAGTCTCAGGCTGTGTCTCTCTGTCATCTCCATCCCAGTAAACACACATTAGTCCCCTGACCACCCCAGAGGAAGTCGTTGGATAACTCTTAAAAAGCCCAGGCAGCGCAATTATCTTTTACGATCTGACAGAGAATACTGACTGTGGGCGGCCCAGGGCCTGCCCACAATGGGCCTTTCCTTGTGCCTTTGTCCACGGGGGACCTCCTCCACCAAGTATTAGAGCACCTGAAATGGTTCCTCTCTCTCTGTGGAAAACTCACTTTGTCGGATGGGTTTTGAGACCCCCTACCCCCCAGATCAATGTTTGCATCGTTCAGCCATTTTGTGGGATGGGGCTGAGTGGCATCGGAGAGCACATAAAGGCAGTGAGGGATGGTGACAGACTGATCACTCTTGAAGAGTTGTTGTGAGGTTTCATTGCCTGTGGGAAGGGCCCAGTATCCTTCCTGATGGAAGGACTGGCAGAACTCAGCACTGTATATCTGCACTAGATGCAGTAGCCTGGTCAATATATATGGCCTGTACCGCCCTTAACTGTTGTGTCGGGGCCGGAGCAGGAGGGAACCGACACAGATTCCACCATCAACTCTTAAGGACAGGCCTCCCTCGTCCTGTCATTAAATGGGAGATGGATAGACCTGCTGGCTCCAGCATTTACATCAAACCAGAGGAAGGGAGAGGGCAGGAATCACACAGAGGAAGTTAAGTTTTTTAATGTACAGTAGAAAGTATAGATAGTTGGAATTTAAAGGAGCAATCAGCAGTTGCTACATTCATTTTTGGACTTAAGAATGTATGATACGTACCCATTGATTCTTTAAAAAATATAACAATTGCCTCATGAGTGTAGTATAACTGTCGTAACCCATCAGAACCATACATGTAAGCCTATTTTACTCCAATGATGGTAAACAAAGTTCATGTAAATTAACACTGTATAGCCTGAAAGCATGTTTAAAACTATAATTTTGATATCATGGTGTTCAGTCGTTGCATCCACACCTCTTTCTATGAATTTGAGCGTGATTACATTTTCCCAGCCCAATCCCTCAGCTTTTAACTGAAACAGTGGCTGGGTGGTTGTTCCGTTATTGTTTCAACTTCCGACTGGCCCTTTAAGGGCTCTATTCAAACGGTAATGCTGAATTTCAGCATTTTAGCATTTCAGCGTTTCAGCATTTCAGCGTGATTGAAATTTAAAGGCAATGTTCTGGTGTTAGCAGGTAGCCTTGTGATTAGAGTGCTGGGCCAGTAACTAAAAGGTTGCTTGATCAAATCCCCTAGCTGACAAGGTAAAAATCTGTTGTTCTGCACCTGAACAAGGCAGTTAACCCACTGTTCCAAGGCTGTCATTGTGAATAAGAATTTGTTCTTAACTGATTTGCCTAGTTAAATAAAGGACACATTTAAAAAAAATAGCGGAGACTGCATTTGCGGTAAACGCTGCATACTGTATGTCTGCTCAATTGGAAATGACCTTTAAATTCCTAGTACGTAACCTGTAACGATTCAGTGATACAGATTGAATAGATCCCTAAGGTTTTACTGTTGGGAGTTTGGGTGTGCTGCATTTTCTGGTGTCTACTCCCTCTCTCTGTCTCCTTTCTTTCAAATCTTTTCGATTCTAGTAGTTTTCTTTCTTTGTAGAGGAAGTGTGGAAAGCAAAAAGCACAAATCCTTTATTCCCTTCTTTCCCTGCTTCCTTTACCTCCTCTTTTCCACCCCTTTCCAGGATATCACTCCATCACTATATCCCATAAGGTTAATTTGTTCATTATCCTTAGTGCTACTTAATACCTTGACATTAGCGATTTGTGATGATATTGAACTCTGGGTAGCTAATTAGCGGTGGTCTTGATGGGTCATGACAACCACAAGCTGAGCAGGCAGAGGTTGGATGACCGTTAATCAGGACATGGGCAGATTATTCAAAGGCTCTTTTCAATTAATAAGAGTTAGTTAGAAGGTGTTCAAATATTCAATCACAGTTTCTGTATCAACAAAACAAGACAAATACAAGAAATGGCGAGATCACTGTACGGATGCTTTTTTTCCTCTCTCTCACAGATATTGACACCCTAGTCCAGCCATTGGTCCACTGGCATTGCTGTTGTTGAACCTGATGTGGCTGACACACTGAGTGAGTGAGGTATTGTTTCACCATATTGAACACGCACCTGTTTACTCAGCCAACTAGTTTACCCTGCCCAATGCAGGGGGAAACCACGGCACACTTTACACTGTGTCAAGGATTTATCTACAGTATATTCCCAGCAAACCGTGAGCATTCCCAGAACACTAGCTAAGATTCCAATTAAGTTCTAGTTAGGATTTTATCTAACATTAGGATGATAACATCCCTAAAACATTGAGAATTTTTTTGAATGTTCTTGTAACTTTCACTAAAATGTCATGCACAGCATCTTTAAAAGCAGAACAGTCCCCAAAAATTATCATTAGGTTTCCAGGTAATGTAATAACACAATGTACCAGTAATGTTTTCACATCATATCAAAATAGGTTCTGTCTAAGTTTCTAGAACATTCGTTAGGTCGCAGCAAATGTTCTCATAACACAAAAACTGTCCAGTCATATAATACATTTGCCTAATGTTGCAAGAATGTTCCCAAAACAAATTTGATTTGTTCTTTAAAGGTTCCCAGAATGTTTAATTAGGTTGTGGGTGTCACGTTCTGACCTTAGTTCCTTTTTTATGTCTTTATTTTAGTTGGTCAGGGTGTGAGTTGGGGTGGGCATTCTATGTTGTTTTCTATGTTTTGTTCTGTTGTTATATTTCTATGTGTTTGGCCTAGTATGGTTCTCAATCAGAGGCAGGTGTCAGTCGTTGTCTCTGATTGGGAGACATATATAGGTAGCCTGTTTTCTATTGTGTTTTGGTGGGTGGTTGTATCCTGTGTTAGTACCATACTGGACTGTTTCGGTTGTTTGTACTTTTGTGATTTTGTTCAGTGTTCTGTTGATTTATTAAATATATGATTTTGGACACTTACCACGCTGCACATTGGTCTGATCCTTGCTACTCCTCCTCCTCAGAAGAGGAATTCCATTACAGTGGGAACAGTCTGGTGGGATTGTATGTTCCCAAAACTTATGAAATGTGATTTTAGTTATATAGGGCTTCCTTTAAATGTGACTCACCATCTGGATTTGGTCTTTTGTAGCAAAATTTGAAATGTTGTTTTTTACATTGGATAAAAGTAGAGACTCGGAGTTATAACCGATGACCCCTACAAGTATCACGGGACTCATCTGAAGGTAACCATAACAAATGAATGGAAGTATGGAGGTAGTTCTGTCCCAAAAAACTAAATATTTCCTGAGCATTCTTATATCTCCTAGATATAGGACAGATACTTTAATACTGTAGCCCCAAGAAATGCATCGAAAAACACATTCATAAATGGCAAAAAATGACAGTCAAAAATTAAATCATAAGCAACAAGGTTTTAAGGAGTTACGGATTTGCATGCTGAGAATGTTGCGGTAATATTCGGTCAAACTTAAATATAACATTTTCTAAATGTTCTTGAAATGCTATGAGGACCTCCAAGACAAGTTCAAATGTATATTGCGTGAACATCTGCTTCTCCCCCTATGGACTGTTCTTGCAACATCAGGCAAATGTTTTTGCAACCCAATAGAAACATTTTAATTATCAGCACAACCGGATAGGTTTTGTGTTTTGGGAACATTATCTTATGCTGCGATGTCCCCACAATGTTCTCAACAGACTGTTCGCACAATCTAATGAAACATTCTGGGATCCTTTAAAGAACAGATTAAAATGTGTTCTGGGAACATTCTTGTAACATCAGGTGAATGTTTTTCGCACCCTAAAATAAACATTGTAGAATCATCCGCACAACTGGACCGTATTTGTGTTTTTGGAACATATCTTTTGTGATGTTCCCATATTTTTCTCATCAGACTGTTCCCACAAACTAATGAAACATTCTGGGAAACTTTAAAGAAGAGATGAATTGTGTTCTAGGATGTTCTTGCAACATCAGTCGAATGTTCTATAAAAATATTCTACAATCATCACCACAGCTGGACAGTTTTGTGTTATGAGAACATTTGCCGCGACCTAACAAATGTTCTGGGAACTTTCACAGAACCAATTTTGGTTTGCTGGGTTCACAATTGAGTTCATTCTCCCCTTCCGTTACACCGATGTTGACACACAATGTCACAAATGGATGAGCAACAACATTCAATGAAAATAACATTGTTTTCCTACTGTACCTACTGTCATTCAGAAAATAGTTTTACAGTACCTAGAAATACACTTTCAGGAACTAGAAATACAGTTTCAGGACCTTGAAATACACGTTCAATACCTAGAAATACAATTACAATATCCCTTACAGTATACTAAAGGCCTCTTACCCTACAACACGGATCCTCTTCTATTCGGTCTTGTCCGATTTGTTGCCAGCCACTAGCCAGGATCTTTCCAGACAGTATTTGCAATATCTGAGAAGCCGAGGCCTTCAATGAAACAGGCGGATTGTAGTGATGTGTACATATGGAGGCCGTAGGTCCGTAGGGCCCAAGCTAGCTGCCTGCTCTGCTGTACTGTAAAGACAGGCTCTGTCACAGTGAGGCCTATAGACTCCCTAAGAGAGCAGGGGCAGGTCTCTGTTAGATGTGTCCTCAGGCACCACTGCTGCTACCAGGGCGCCTGCAGAAGCTGGTGCCTGTTTACCATCTTACCGGGGGTCCTGTTCGTTGAGCCGCATGGCGGACTAGAAACGTCTGGGGAGAATGGGCAAACAGGCTCTGAAGACAAGAATATGGAAGCTGACAGAAACGACTTTGGGATGGGGGAGATGGCAGACAGGGCT
The DNA here is from genome assembly GCF_036934945.1 of Oncorhynchus masou masou. Taxonomy (NCBI): domain Eukaryota; kingdom Metazoa; phylum Chordata; class Actinopteri; order Salmoniformes; family Salmonidae; genus Oncorhynchus; species Oncorhynchus masou. The sequence continues at coordinate 27,777,072 of NC_088219.1, forward strand.
GAGAGGAGGAGAGGAGAGAGGAGAGAGGGAGCGGCGGACCCCCCGCCTGCTGAAGTGATTGTGCTGGCATGGTGGCCAGAGGCCTTTCGGCTGGATGGGCTGAGCTGAGCTTCCCTACCTCTCCTCTCTGTAGTGTAGAGCAATGCTGGTGTGTAGACGCTGGGAGTGTGTGACACACATGACCGCACTGCGCTCACTTGCCATCATCATTTATCTTCGGCAGTGTGTTGGTATGTATACAGGGGCTGCGGGGATGTGTGTGTATGTGTATTTGTGTGTCTCCGGCTCTGTGTGTAATAGTCTCGCATTGAGAACAGATCCCAGCAGCAATCAACTGATGGGATGTCAGTCAGCCTTGCAGCAGCCGGTTTTACGGTACATACATGTAGTAGGGTACATGTGGAATCTTTGGCGCCATACTGCAGGATTAATCTCTCTGTGAACCAGGAGTCAGGTTGCTTCAGCAGCAATAGACTCTATATAGACTTTTTTAGTGAGGAGCTCCCCTAAGAGGCAGACACAATGGAGCTATGGACCAAATGAGGACACTCTCATAAAGAAGGAGAATATATCATTACTGTATTACTCTACTGCTTAATTTGTTCATGCTGGTGTGGAGTTTTAAGGTCATGTTTCGACTCTTGAACCAGTTTATAAAGTTTTAAGTTGCTTTTATCTCATGCATGCATATTTAAGGTGATAGGTCATAATGCTAAAACACTAATTTAGACTAAATGTTCAGTGTTAGGGAAGTTACTCTGACAAAAATAAGTTACCAATTACTTTGCACTGAAAGCTACACTAAAGCTACCCTTAAGAAACATACTTTATTTAACTAAAGTTACTTTGAAAAAGCAGTCCACTACATCCAAACGACTTAGTGAAAAATTAACATACGTAAATTTGAAATGTCATAGACTACAAATTGCAAGAACAGATCACGTTAGATACATATGTTAAGAAAATGTGTAATTTATACTATTAAACACAAAAACAATGTTTCAAGTGAGAATTTAGTAGTTCATTCATCATGCTGAAAAATAAAAATTGTGTTAGTAGTTTGCAGTTCCAGTAGTTAACTATCCCACTACGTGACAAAAAAAACAAGTTACTGCAAAATGTAGCTAACTTAATAGTTGAACTACATGACGATGTTTAAGTTTTTGTGAAGAAAATGGAGTCGTATGAGGTAAAAACAAGGCATACAAAGTCAAGATTAACTACTTCCTGGTCCCCTGGGACTGGCGAGCTCCTCCAGTAGCACAGCCAATTCCCCAAGCATGTGTATTAAGGTGCTTAAAGAGCTTCCTTTGTTGCACTCTTCCACCAGTTTCTCCCTCCATCCATCCATCCATCCATCCATCCCTCCATCTCTCTCTCTCTCTCTCTCTCTCTCTCTCTCCCTCTCTCTCTCTCTCTCTCTCTCTCTCTCTCTCTCTCTCTCATGGCTTACATCCTCACTCTAAAGATATTAAATTCCCTGCCGCTTAAGGAAAGAGGAAAAAAACTGGGGAAGTGAGATGAGAGGAGTGTGGAGTGGAGAGGGGGAGTGGTGGTGGAGCGAGGGAGGGATGGAGGGAGGGAGGATGATGATAGAGAGGGTGAGGGAATGCAGAGTGCTTAGAAGTTGGGCTCCTAATGTTGCCTTTCAGTTTGGTCGCCTCTCTCTTCTCTCTCACTCTCTTCTCTCTCTCTCTCTCTCTCTCCCTCTCGCTCCCTTTCCCGGTTTGGGGGGGTATATGGAACGGGGCACGTTGTGTGAGCGGCGCCGGGGTATAGGGGATGCAGTAAAGCGACTCTGATTTGTGCCCACAGCCATCAGCGTCAGTTGGGTAGGCTTGTCAGTCCGGAGGAGCATCAATTCGGCCAGTCCGGGAGTGCTGTCACTAACAGTAATAGATATCATTTCAAAATCAGGGCCTGCCATTGTGTCTGAGTGAGGGTCTGAGAACCATCTTGGTCATGCATGGGTGGATGGGCCCGGTCCACATGCCCATGCTGTAGTGACGGGGCTGAACTGCCAGGTCAAAGTACAATATTGGCTTTCCGGCTGAGTAGCTGTGTAAATGTGTGTATCCTCATGGAAATGAGTTGATATAGTGGTTGATATTGCGAGCTTGAGTAAATATATGTTGGAAATGGCAAAACATTGCATCACTTGGATGGTAGTTTGTTTATATTTCCATAAGAATAGGAGTTTAGTGAGTTCTAATGAACAACATTTGCATCTTCATTTAATGTAATAGATACAATATAATGTTTGTGAAAGTACTTAAGTCCTTAACACCGCCAGTTCAGCTCACTACAACATGCATGCTGCTCACGAAGACACCATAACACACCCACAATCACATTGTTCTCCTCCAACCTATCAGAGAAGAACTAGAGAGCTAATGGCCATTAACCACCCAGCCGGTGGTGTGAAGAATCTGACATCCCAAACGTCACTCCATGTTAACCCTCCCTCCAAGGGGTGTGTGTGTGTGTGTGTGTGTGTGTGTGTGTGTGTGTGTGTGTGTGTGTGTGTGTGTGTGTGTGTGTCCCTCCTGACCTACAGGCTAGAGTTCTGCCTATGGATGCAAAGGGCCAGGTTTTGGGTAAAACCAACAGCACATGTCAAGACTAGTACTGAGACCTTATTATCTACTGGACTGTTGTTTGGAATACTGCAACTCTGGTGGAGCTACCCATCACATATCCAATGTATTCTATACCACTGGTGAAATGTCTGTTGTGGCGGTTTGCATGAAGGCCTTGATGAGATACTCGTTATTAGAAAGCACAGACATCAATGTCAATTATTGTTCAGTGGCTGCTGTTCTAATGTTGCAGCCGCGTGAAGCCTGTCTGCTGAAATAGGCCACTCACAGACAGAATGAAGAAAATATCCACCATGACATGACCAATGCCTTGGTGAAGCCCTCAACACTAAACAACAACAACAACAGCAACCATACATTACAACAAGGTCATACAGTATGCACTTTAGACACAGAGTGTCTCACAGTACCATAACAAGCTGTAGTAGTGAACCCTACAGACCACCGTTCCGCCCAGTCTCCCCCAAGAACCTCAGAGGGAATTCAGGTAGGTGATGCTGTCTAATTGAGGTGCAGTGTGACGTGTCAGGGAGTGATGGCACTGAGAGGCTGTAATTGCCCTGGTTCTGGAAAGACCCAGTGTAATTTGTGCTCTTGGTTGGAGAGGACGTTGTCTGCCGTGGTGGGGATGAAGGCGACAAATCCACGTGGTGATAATGACCCGCTACATGCCCCAGCTATTTGATCTGCACACGTTGTATTATTATTCTCCCCCAGGAAGCAGAAATGTGTTGGCGTGTGTGCGTGCTGGGGGTGGGAGGGGATGTGTGTGCACCCATGTGTATGTCTGTTTGTGTGCTGGTACAGGTGTTTGGTGCTGTTATCACACTTGATTTCCATCAGACCACGTCTGGGGAGGTCTCAGTAAACAAACCCACTACAAGGGATGTCATTGGGATTGTCCAACTTTTACAACCACACATCTCAATATGGAATTTAAGACAGGCTTTCAAAATATCCTCCAGATATCTATTTTGCATCACATCCCAGGACGTTTTTGTAAATGAGAATGCGTTCTCAATAGCTTACTTGGTTAAATAGTAATAATCATGTAATAATCAGTTGTACATGACTTTCAGAGCTCACTAACTCTGATGCATCTCTCTATGGCAACGGCAGTATTAGGATACTCTAAAGCTGTTGTTATTGTGTACAGCCCTACAGCCCTGATACCACAGGGGTCCTGGGGTTGTGTCACTTCATTAGGAGTAAAGGAGGGACGTTTTGCTCACTGACCCTAACACAAAGACTCCCAAAAGAGGTCTGGGGAGGAGAGAGGAGGGACAGAGGGACGAGAGATCGACAGTTGACGAAAGCGCTTGAGACGCACTGCCACTTCTCCTCTCCTCTCTCCTCCCTCCTTCCTCGCCTCCCTCTTCCTATTGCATGCTCTCGTCAGCTAATTATCCAGAATTAGAATCTTCTTTCACACCACTGGTGTCAATCTGCCTTAGCTTGAGCCGTCGTTCCCCCCATGACTGGGTGCTAAACTCACGACAGCAGATGAGCTAGAAGCCATTGGAGGTTAATTGCAAGTGAAAAGCTGGCAGGTCTGACATTGCAGAATAGAAGAGAGTCCTCTTTGTCTGTGCGTTTGGAGAGAGAAATGGAGGCAGATGGAGAGAGAGGTTTTGTTTGTGTGGCGCAAGCAGGTAGGTTGGAAATGTAAACAGGTGACGTGCTGCAGAGTGTGTGAGGGAGGGATCCGGTCTCTCCGGACCCTTACCAAAAAGTACTACTGAATTAATACTCATCACTACTACACAAGATCTACACAAAACCTACTGGTTTTACTACTTGATAGCTATTGAGTTGTGTAGTAAACCAGTAGTGATTTATGTAGTAATTTAAGTGGTAATGAGTGATAAATTGATACATTTCACTACTGGTGAATACTAGATATTTCCTCCTCAAATCACTACATTATTCTTCCTTAATGACTACTGTGTAACTACTGAGCTACTACTGAGACTACTGTGTAACTACTTGGGTATCTACTACTTAAAACCTACACATACATACACAATTCCTACATGATCACAATTGAATTACCACACAATGCCTACACATTACTGTGAATGCCATCTGTGTGTGTAGTGTTGTGTCACTACGGATCACTACTAAATTACTCCTGATCCTTATTCATTTCCAACATAAACCCTGTTGAATTACTATTGAAAACAGTTACTTCTGTTTGCCTCTTCATCATCACTACTTACATCGTCTTGATTCACTACTGTGTTACTACTAGGCTAGTGCACATGTTATTTCCTCAAGTTTCTAACTGTAGTTGCATTATTAATACATTAAATAACAAGCGTATACAAACTTTACAGCATTTGACATTTTTTTATTTAAATATCCAGCCTCCAAATTTCTGTACTGAAAGATATATTACCACTACCGTGGTAATAAAGATTATTTTCCCAATTCAACACAACCACAATCGTTTTTTTACCTTTTCATCTTTTTAAGCATCTTTTAGCACAGGCTTAACACCTAACAAACACTTTGTACTTAAAAAAACAAACACTTTTAACATAGGCCCAGTGATTATGCCTTGCATTGGGCCTGGGGAGAAAACACTTCAATTTGCTCAACTTGCCATTGGCTCAATTTATCCCATGGCCATTGGCTCAACTCACACCAAGGCAAACAGTTAGACTATATTAGCCCACACAGCTACAATGATGCACTTTCATGCTAGCTTTAGGACCTCATGTTGAAGTTTATAGAGACTCCAACTGATGACTTTGGTTTAGATACAAGCATCATGAAACCTCTAACACGATACATTCATTTGACTTGGTGGTTTGTTGGACCTTGCTTACCACTTTCTCCATGAGGCTTCTTCCTTCACAGACTCCATGAAATGATGAACTCTTGCTAAATATTTGGTGATATTACACATTTTGTGTACGGTTTATTAGAAACAAGGGTGGCTCAACATACCCATTTGGCTCAACTTACCCCAGTCTCCCCTATATAATATGATTAATACACAGTATGACGTTTTTGTAAGTAAGACAGACAGATATCAGACACGGCCAATTACTATATACATGGCTAAACCAAAAGTTTGTATTTCCCATATGTGACTGACCACCTCGATTCGGTCACAACATTTTTTATTTTATTTTTTACATTGAATAAAAGTAGAGGCTCAGAGTTAGAAAATGGTATATATACACTGCAATTGAGGAACAATAGGAAAGTCATTCTGCTTTGAAAGTTGTAAACATGTAACCCCACTTTTGAGAAAATGGCCCTTGAATGATGTTTGGTACACCTACTTCTTTGTCTACACCCATTCAGCATCGTTCACACTGTCTTAAACCTTAGTCCCACCCATCTCTTCATGTAATAATCTGTCCAAAGTGGAGACTTTTGTTTAGACATGTAGCTAGCTAGGTAGCTAGCTAGCTAAACAATGACCCGGCATAACCCCAACTCATACTACTACCAATACAAACATTGTCATAGCTGTAGTATGAATCTGCGGGTCGCTAAAGCTAACAAACTAGGTTCAATGTTAGCTAGCTAACATTAGGATGTAACTAACAAGGCAAATGGATTTCTGATTCAAATAACATTACTACACAGATCATACACGTAATGATAGAAACGAAGACAGCAAGCTAATATTTGGTAGCTTTAACTTGCAATAAAAATGTCTTTCTGCCAAAATTAGGCACTTCTATCTGGAAAATGTAGCTAGACTCTTACCCATATACAACACTTCACGGCAGACTGGAACCATTTAACCCCGTTTTGTTTGTAGCTACATCTTGTTTGGCCAGCTTTGTGTCAAATCACTCCGCTTCACAATGAATGTGTCACGGTTCATGAATCCACTGCCTCCCTCTCTCTCTCTCTCTCTCTCTCGCTCTCTCTCTCTCTCTCTCTCTCTCTCTCTCTCAGTGTTTGTGTGGGTGTGGTTTCCCAATCTCGGCCTGATTGTCTGCGCCAGCTGGAACCACTTATCTTCCCTTTATATGTTCTGTTACCAGTGTTTCTTGTTGTCAGATCGTTGTTTCTTCTCTGAGGTTGTGTCGTGTGTCCGTGCTCTTCTCTTGTGTGGATTATCTGCTGTGCTCCTTCCTACTCATCCGGACACACTCCCTGGTTTTCTCAGCACGTTATGATCGGAAGATGCACCCGAGTTCCTGGGTCGGATTCCTTCTGAGTACAGTCTGTCTGTCATGTTGCTGCTGTGAACTACATTCATTAAAACCATCGTTGCTTGCATCTTGCATCCGCCTCTGTGTTGTAACAGAACGATCTGACCAGACCATGGATGCAGCGAGTTCAACGAGTCTGACCGAATTCCTTTCCCGCAGTATCACGAGAATGGATCAACAAGAGGAGAACATCTCCAGCACAGGTCGGGCAGTACAAGCCCTTTCGACGCAGGTATCCCAGCTGACCCAACAATTGCAACATCTGAGGGGTTCCGCTGCGCCACCTACACCGGCAGTTCAACCCGCCCCGCCAGAGCCGGATTCCCAGCTAGAGCCACGACTACCGACACCAGAGGGTTATTCAGGTGATCCTGACTATTGCAGAGCCTTTCTTACGAGATGTTCCATGCATTTCTCGTTGCAGCCACGGACCTTCAACCGTGAACAGTCTAAGGTAGCATTCGTACTCACACTGCTATCAGGCAAAGCGTCTCTCTGGGGAACGGCGGTGTGGGCGAACCAGGACCCATGCTGCACCTCTTTCCAGACACTCTCCGAGGAGATGAGAAGGGTCTTCGATCGGGCCGTGGCGGTAGGGAGACGGCCAGACTACTCGCTGACCTTCGCCAAGGAGACCATTCAGTATCGGAATACTCCATCCAATTCCGCACTCTGGCCGCTGAGTGTCAGTGGAACGAGGAGGCGCAGTGGGACATGTTCCTGCATGGGCTGGAGGACCGGATCCAGAAGGAGATTTATGTTCTGGACCTTCCCAGGAGTTTAAATGGACTAGTGGAACTAGCCCTGAGGGTCGACGCTCGTCTGAGTCGTATTGGCCGCCGAGCATGCCCTAACAGACCGTATAACGACACGGAGGGCTGGCATGCCAGCGTCGGGAACACGGCCAGTTCAGCTTCTGCTCACGAACCCATGCAGCTGGGGAGAGCTCGCCTCTCCCGGGAAGAGAGGGAGAGGCGGAGATCCCAAGGACTCTGTCTCTACTGTGGTAGAGCGGGCCACTTTATCCACTCCTGCCCGGTAAAAGATCAGGCCCGGTAGTAAACATGAGGCTACTATCGGGTGGTGTCACCACAGAGAAGACCTCATCATCTACTCTCCTCCCGGTAAGACTAAGATGGGCCACCCACACGCACGACACCCAAGCCTTACTGGACTCAGGAGCAGAGGGTAATTTCATGGACTTCAAGCTCGCTCACAAACTCCAGATCCCTATCACCTCACTCACGCACAAGATATCCGTCAACGCTCTCAATGGTCAAGAACTCCCCAACATTTCTCACACCACTGAACCTATCACACTCATCACTTCTGGCAATCACACTGAGACACTATCATTCCTACTCATGGACTCACCCCTTGCACCATTAGTTCTCGGCCACCCTTGGCTCACCCAACACAACCCCAGAGTTGACTGGGGTCATAACTCTATATCCATGTGGAGTAACAAGTGTCTTGAGTCCTGTTTAGTGTCTGCTTGTTCGTCTGTGTCTGATTCTGTGTTTCTAGAGGAGGCAGTGGATTTGTCTAACGTGCCCGTTGAATACCTCGACCTGAAGGAGGTGTTCAGTAAGTCCCGTGCTGCTTCCTTCCTCCGCATCGTCCCTATGACTGTGCAATAGAATTATTGCCAGGTGAGTCTCCGCCTAAAGGCAAGTTATATTCACTTTCTGTTCCTGAGAGGGAGGCTATGGAGAGATACATCTCTGGTTCTCTGGCATCTAAATTCATTCGTCCTTCCTCTTCTCCAGCGGGGCGGGGTTCTTCTTTGTGGGGAAGAAGGACGGATCTCTGCGTCCTTGCATTGATTACCGTGGGTTGAATAACATCACAGTGAAGAATACCTATCCCTTACCGTTGATGTCCTCCGCCTTTGAAAGGTTACAGGGAGCATCCGTGTTCACTAAGTTGGATTTACGTAATGCATATCATTTGGTTCGCATAAGGGAGGGGGACGAATGGAAGACCGCGTTTAACACCCCCAGAGGGCACTTCGAATATTTGGTCATGCCTTTTGGGCTATCCAACTCCCCAGCGGTTTTCCAGGCACTCGTCAATGACGTGCTGAGAGATATGATTGATCAGTTCATATATGTTTACCTGGATGACATACTGATTTTTCTTCTTCTCTCCAGGAACACGCTCAACACGTCAGACGAGTGCTTCAGAGGTTGTTGGAGAATGGACTTTTGTCAAGGCGGAGAAATGCATTTTTCATGCACAATCCGTTCCATTCCTAGGTTACATCGTCTCGACTGAAGGTATTCGCATGGATCCCGACAAGGTTAAGGCTGTGGTGGATTGGCCAAGCCCAGATTCCCGTAAGGCCCTACAGAGGTTTCTGGGATTCGCCAATTTCTACCGGCGTTTCGTTCGCAACTTTAGCCAGATAGTCGCTCCTCTTACCGCCTTAACCTCTCCCAGAGTGACGTTCAGGTGGTCCGATACAGCCGAGGCTGCATTCGCCAAACTCAAGAGCCGCTTTGTTTCGGCTCCTATCCTCATAGCTCCCGATCCCTCGCGTCAGTTCGTGGTGGAGGTGGACGCTTCAGAGGTGGGGGTAGGTGCGGTACTTTCCCAACGTTCCTCTTCTGACGACAAGATGCACCCTTGCGCGTTCCTTTCCCATCGGTTATCACCTGCGGAACGCAACTACGACATTGGCAACAGAGAGTTGTTGGCAGTGAAGTTAGCACTGGAGGAGTGGCGCCATTGGTTAGAGGGTTCGGGGGTACCTTTTATAGTTTGGACCGATCACAAGAATTTGGAGTATATCAGAACCGCCAAGCGACTCAACTCCAGGCAGGCGCGGTGGGCACTCTTTTCGGACGTTTTGACTTCTCTCTCTCGTATCGCCGGGTTCCAAGAATGTCAAACCCGATTCCCTTTCTCGCATTTTTGACCATTCCGAACGCCCATCCACTCCCGAGTGCATCCTACCTGGGACCCTAGTGGTCTCCACACTCACATGGGAGGTTGAATCGAGGGTCAAAACGGCCTTAGAGGGGTCACGCCTCCGCCCGGTTGCCCGCCTAATCGGTTGTTTGTGCCGGAGGGGTGTCGGTCCGATGTTATTCGGTGGGGGCACTGCTCCAACGTAGCGTGTCATCCAGGAGTCAGCCGCACTAGCTTTTTGGTTAAGCAACGCTTTTGGTGGCCACTGATGGCTCGTGACATTCACAGTTTTGTCTTGGCCTGCTCGGTTTGTGCCACTGGGAAGACTTCTAATCGACCCCCAGATGGGTTACTCCAACCGCTGTCGGTCCCTTCGAGACCCTGGTCCCACATCGCGCTAGATTTTGTTACCGGCCTCCCGCCCTCCCAGGGCAAGACGGTTGTTTTGACCGTGGTGGACCGGTTCTCGAAGGCGGCTCATTTTCTTCCCTTGCCTAAATTACCATCTGCCAAGGAGACAGCGGTAACTGTCGTGGATCACGTCTTTCGCTTACATGGCCTGCCGATGGACGTAGTTTCTGACCGGGGCCCCAATTTGTGTCCAAGTTTTGGCAAGAGTTTTGTAGGTTACTGGGAGCGAGTGTCAGCCTGTCTTCAGGGTTTCATCCCCAGAGCAACGGTCAAACGGAGAGGGCCAACCAAGATTTGGAGAGAGTGTTGCGATGTTTGGTTTCTAAGAATCCCTCTTCCTGGAGTCAACAACTCTCTATGGTTGAGTACGCTCACAATTCGTTGCCAGTGGCAGCCACGGGTCTCTCTCCGTTTGAGTGTAGTTTAGGTTACCAGCCACCTATCTTTCCTAGTACGGAGTCCGAGGTCACTGTTCCCTCCGCTCACGCTTTCATCCAGAGGTGCCGTCACGCATGGAGCAGAGCCCGTGAGACTCTTCTCCGGGTGGGGGCGCGCACCAAGGCTAAGGCCGATCGCCACCGGTCGAAGCCTCCGGTATACGTCGTTGGCCAAAGAGTGTGGCTTTCTACTAAGAACATTCCACTCCGATCCGTTTCGAACAAGCTTGCCCCCAAATTTATCGGCCCGTTCAGAGTCACCAGGATCATTAGTCCGGTGGCGGTCCGGCTCAAGCTTCCTCTGGCGTATAGGAGAATTCATCCTACCTTTCATGTGTCTAAAATAAAACCTGTGTTTCAGGCACGCATTAACCCGCCGGTCCCGGTTCCCCCGCCGCCACGACTTGTTGATGGGGAAACCACCTTTTCTGTCAATCGTATTTTGGACTCTAGAAGGAGGGGACGCGGATTCCAGTACCTGGTGGACTGGGAGGGTTACGGCCCGGAGGAGAGAAGTTGGGTACCTGCTAGGGACATTCTGGATCACTCCCTTATCGATGATTTCAATCGACAGGTAAATTTGCCTGGGAACGCCAAGAGGCGTTCCTAGAGGGGGTATTGTCACGGTTCATGAATCCACTGCCTCCCTCTCTCTCTCTCTCTCTCTCGCTCTCTCTCTCTCTCTCTCTCTCTCTCAGTGTTTGTGTGGGTGTGGTTTCCCAATCTCGGCCTGATTGTCTGCGCCAGCTGGAACCACTTATCTTCCCTTTATATGTTCTGTTACCAGTGTTTCTTGTTGTCAGATCGTTGTTTCTTCTCTGAGGTTGTGTCGTGTGTCCGTGCTCTTCTCTTGTGTGGATTATCTGCTGTGCTCCTTCCTACTCATCTGGCGTGTGTAGAAAGCAGCCCATCACTTTTTCCTACTGATCTGTCAATAACGCCTGCTAAATTCAAGGCATCAATATTGTTGAGAAAAGTAGCAAAACTTTTGTAGTTCTCAATGGCTGACGTTATATCTTTCAAAAGCGGTGTGGTAGAATGGACTGTCATCAGATACTGAACAGCTCACGTTATAGAGAAAAGCGTGCTACACGGCAGACCAATCCAAACTCATCTCTCGGCATGTCCAGCGGCAGCCCATACATTATCTCGGCCAATCGTGGCTAGTGGGAAGGTTCCTGACTTTTGGCTAAACCAGCTAGTCTCATAATTTAACAGTTGTATCCGTATTTATGTATGGAATAAAAGTTTGTTATTAAGGTTCACATGTTCCAGAAGGCATTTCTGCTCATAAACACATTTTGATAGAAAAATAAGTGTTTACGTTCAAATGCTGCTCCTGTGAAGTAGTGACGTGCGACATACGCCTAGTTTTCTGAAACGAGTCACATCTAAACCGAGAACTGCAGTATAACAACAAAATAAAATGCCACCAGTTCCTGTATACTGAACAGTACAGACAGAGCTCAGTATTAAAGTTCAGTAAAACATAACTGGTCAAAACAGCATTCACTTTATGCACTATTCATTTCAACAGGTTTGTCATTTTTCATATCAGAATCTCTTTATGGACAAGGACCTGGTTCCAATATGTCATCGGTATCATTTGTAGAGCTATTTGGTCTGACAATGTGCAGCGGCCAGGCCTGTAGAGATGATGTCATCCATCACTTCACCACCCAGTGCCAGAGCTGCTGCTGCAACATTATGAGCTCACAGGAAGGAAACAGAGCGCCTGCAAGATGAGCCTGGCCTATAATGAGGCGTCTGTACTAGTCCTCTGTCCTGCCATGCCTTCACAATAGCCAGAACACACGTAAACACATGCTTGCATGCCCACATGCGCACACACACAAGCACGGGCATATACCAGCAAGGTCACCCGGGATACAAGTCAGTATTCAATGTCCATCCATGTCTGAGGATGTCGGGAAATTATTTGGAAACTGGCCACTTGGGGCAACAGTGAGTGCTGTTACCTTCAAGTAGGTTTTGGTTTGCTAGGTCATTGTAGATGGGGTTGGTGGATAGGTGTACGTGTCTCTGATTTCAAAGGTTGCAAGTTCGAATCCAACGATTCTAGAGATTTAAAAAAAAGTCTTAAACATTCACAGTTAATGCCTAACCTTACAATGACACAGTTAATGCCTAGACTTAACCCTAACTGTAAACATTTGGAGTTAATGCTTAAGCATAACCTTAAACACTTTGAAATTTGACGTTTGCAAATACTTCTAAATTTGTTCTTTGAGAAACATGGACACACACACACACGCACACACACACACACAGAGAGAACCCCCAACAATAATCTCTGTCGGGGTCTCAGACAAAATAAGGGGGAAAAAATAATCTTAGTGATAAATAGGAAAGTTCCTCTAGAGGGACGTTGAAGGGAACAAATAGCTTCTTTAATTTACCCAAGGGGATTTGCAATTAGTGCTGGAAACTTTCTTTGTACTACGAGGAGAAGGGCTCTCTCTGTGATGTGAAAGGCTGTATGGCTGCAGAGTATTGCTTTCTTCCGCTGGTCAGACAGAGAGGAAAAGGATATGATGCTGGTTTACTGTAATGTATTACAATTCCAGCTTCTGGGGGATGATCTCATTTCCCCCCCCTGTTGCACGTCAACTGGTCCTTTAATGTGCCTAATTACGATCACGTACAGTAGGATTTTACCTTAATGTGATATTTCTTTGTGGTTCATTTTGTTTCTAGTATATATGTAAAGTGAGTGATCACTCAAAACGAAAGACAAAGTGAAATTGGTTAGGTTGGAAAAAGTTTGCGAGGATAGCAAAATTAGAAACAACCTCACATTATGCTAGCAACCTAACAAACATGTACATTGCCATCCATATGCTGCCCAGGCCAGAGCAGATATTTAGATACATGACCCATATACTGTAGTTGAGTTTTTATAACTAGAAAAGTATGCTGAAGACAGCTGACATCTGAGAGCAGATGAGCCAAACTTAACTGGCTCTGAACACACTCAGCAGACACTCTGCTAGATATCATAGGCCCTTCAAACGTAGTACCTGTGCGCTATAATGAAACATATACAGTGAGAGTATATCCAATTCCACACTCATCACACCCTTCGGTTTGCCATTGTAGTCTGAATAGAGTCTGGAGCCTCAGTGAGTGTAACTGGACTGGGCAGTACAGAGAAAGTTGTAATGGGTGAGAGGGTGATGAAGATAGTGATAGTAGTGGAGGTGGTGGTGGGGGGGGTGCATCATCCAGTGGAGTGGCCCACCCCCTCTGGATCTCTCTCCTTGCCCTTATCCTCCTCTTCTCTTCCACTAGGGCCTTGCTGGAGCCTGCCTCCTGCCTGGGATGCTGAAATGCTTTAATCAGCCCAGGATCCTTAATGAATGGAGGCTGAGAGTCTGCAGAGGAGAAGAGGAAGAAGGAAGGCAATTTCTGGAAATGATTACTGACTCATTTCCTTGTTTATCCTGCCTTTGAAAGGGAGAGACCCCCACGCCTCCCTCCTCCTCCCACTCCTAAGGTTGTTCAATCCGCACTACCGCCCCCTGCCCTGCACCCCAAATGTAGGCCTCTTGCCACTATACTCAAACCTTTCCCCTTCCCTCTCTAACTCTGTATCTCTCGCGCTCGTCCTCTCTTTCTTACTCTCTCTCGCTCTCTCTCTCTCTCTCTCTCTCTCCCTCTCTGTCTGCCTGCCACTTCTTTCTGTATCATTGTTGCCTCACTTGTAAACATTTGGCACACTAGATCAGACCCGACCTGCCTCTTTTCATGTCTGCTCCTGGCCTCCTCTGGCCCTTGTTGGGCTCAAGTGGGGGAGCCGGCTTAGTACTGAAGTTAATGGCTGGAAATCTCCAACTAACCTCCCCAACAGCTGTCCCTCCAGCCTCTTTCTTTTCCTCTCCTTTCTTACAGTTTCCCCCTTGTAGTTTTGTTTTCCTCCCTTTCTCTCCGCCCCGACCAATCCCCCCCAGAAAAGGGAGGATGAAGGCAATGTGGGCCGCTTGTTGATAAAACAACCACTTCAGCAAATTTTTCAGAAATTGGCTTTTTCCACCGACAAGTGGCTCTTGGCCGGAAGAGAGGGAGGGAAAGAGGGGGTGCCGGGGAGCGAGTGTCTAAAGCTCTTTTTTTCTCCTTTCACTGAAAAGAAGAATGGAGGAAAGCTGGCCGTTGGACATGTCTTTCATTTGCAATCCACCCTCAAAGGCGCTTGGAGCTTTGGGGTCCCTGACTAGTGCTAGGTAATGATGCCATTGGACCCTGGTCTGTAGAACCTCCCCTCAGCTCCCCTCAACTCCACTTAGGCCGGCCCGCCCATTAGGCAGGATTAGGTGGCCGCCAAGGGTGGCAGATTGACAAGGGCGGCATTTTACGAGCTAAACTGACCAAGACACACCTCCAACAATAGATAACACTTCACATATTTCTGCCCCAAAACAATGACAATTCCTCTCACCCAGTGGCATATGGGCTATTAAGCTGAGTGCTGATGACAGGCCGTGAAAGCAGTGCATTGTCAAAGGGGCGCAAAATATTTATCCTGACAATGCCCAGTGCGCCTCTCCAGGGTGCTATTGGAGAGACTCACCACCATGGTGCTTCACCAATGTTCCGTCAACACCTGATCTAATATAAATCATGTTGCCTAAAGCTCCCAGTAGAAAAAGGATGTGGCCATTTCTGTAGTCTACAGGCTGGAGATCAAATTATTGACATTGTCATGAGATAGACATTTATTTTGTTGCATGTTTCTCCGATCAAATAGCCTATCCTAAATGGCGCCCCATCAAAAAGAAAGTGCTTCGATGTGAATATGACATGTTAACAAACACCACATCCTGAAAACAGGACAGGTCAAAGTAAAATGGACAATATGGAATGAGCAATCAGACTACTCACAACTGCTATCCGGGAGTTTCACCCCGTGGCCTAAATTGTAATGATCATCAGTAATTTCAAGTTAATATTTGTACATTTTTTGACAAGCTGATCATTGCGAAAAATAAAATCCTGCATTAAACACATTGATTCTCATCGCAACTAGGCTATGCATGATGACTGATACAGTTGGGTAGCTGATACACAGAGCTTAAATAGTCACAAAATGATTAGTCACATGTGACTGCCTGTTTTACAAATGGTCCCACATGGATGGGCAATCATAAAAATATATTGTGGGCCGACACTGTAGGCTACACTATTCTAGTTTTGCGTGGGCGAGACATTTTTTTGTCTCGCCTATGGCGACAGAATGGCCAGGACCGGGCATGACTCCACTCCACACAGCTTCCTCACTCTGCTATTCTCACTGGCACCTTCCTAAGCCCTCAGCTGGAAATAGGCTACCCTATACTGGCTGGCTGGGGAAATATGTTCTGAGTCCTAAAATGGCTGAGAGAAGGACCAGTTGGGTGGTAGATTGTATTGACTGACTATTGAACTGTGCCCTGCAGGGAAGTGAGCTACTTTGGGCACAGTAAAATGCCTGTATACCTTTAAACAAGGACATAAACTGATAATAGCAGGTCTCTCAGTAATGTACAATAATCTTCTATAGAGGAAAACATGACCTTTGAAGATGTTGGTGTTCATATTTCAAGAGTCCATGCTTTGATCAATGCTTGATGGAGCCCATTAAATTCCATTATGTCTTACATACACAACCATGTCTTTTGGGGCTGTGATTTCAGAGAGGTCTGGCAATGCTCCTTCCTACCCTAGACAGACAGCCCTCTGACACCCCTGTGCCCTGGAGATACAGGTGACAAACTTCCATCACACCTCATAACGCCCTCTGTGTCTCCGCACAGCACTAATTTGGGCTGGCAAGTAAGCACTTAAGCTGGTCTTGGATTAAGGGGACACTCATGCACAAACCAGGATACTGTCATGTCGTCATTTAGCCATTTATATAACTTTTTATCACATCAAAAAGATTTCTAGCCAAAATGTTCTTAGCCATCAGAAGTTGTCATAGAGATGTATTGAGTTGAGCCTGGGTGTTTGCTAGCCCCATTGAAATGTAGGTAAATCCATTTGAATTCAGTCACTTTTTGACAGCATTCCTTTTTATTTGAACAAAACTTTCCATACACGTTTGCCCATTGAAGAAGTGGTCACAAAGTTACTTTTTACACCTGAATGTCAAAACATTCAGGAGATAAAGGTGCTCAATGTTGACACATTTTCCATTCCCCACCATACCATGAGACATTCATGTCTTCAACACTGGAAAAGATAAACGGTTGAGTTTGATATAATTTCAAAGCTTACAAACAGTATTGTCAAACGATTTATTATTTCTTAACCTTTAACGTCAATGATCTAAAAATGCATATGCTACATTTTTTACTTCACATTCGCATATGTTGTAGCTTAGACCCCATTTCACATCATCTGAGGTTTTTGTGTTGTGTCCACCATCGGTTGAGACACAACATTCTCTTAAATAGAGGGTGGGTGTCATTTCAGACATAGAAATGTAATTCATAGAATGGATCTATCCCTTCAGTTTCTAATTACCACCACAAAGATGAACGCCGGTCCACCCACCTTCAAATGTCAACTGAAATTGTCATGTCTATTCTATTATCTATATTTCTATGATTTCAATACATTTCATATGGAGAATTTACAGTATAATTAAAAACAACAGATATTCCCATTCGGGTCAGCATTGTGTGTGTGTGGACCTCCAACCATTTTTGTGGTACCATTTGAAAGTTGAAATTTCTATTTTATTCCCAATTTAGTACAAAAACATTAGATTACGTGAAATAAGGTCTAAACTACCACATATGCAGAGTTTATGCTTTTTTAGATAACGACTTTAAAGGTTAACATTTTTTTTAATTTGAAACATTTTTTTCCAGAAATTCTAAAATTGTTTGACCACCCTATTTGTAAACTTTTAAATGATATCTATCTCATCCCATTACAGTGGCAAGAAAAAGTATGTGAACCCTTTGGAATTACCTGGATTTATGCATAAATTGGTCATAGAATTTGGTCTGACCTTCATTTAAGTCACAACAATAGACACATAGTGTGCGTAAACTAATAACAAACAAATGATTGTATTTTTCTTGTCTATATTGAATACATCATTTAAAATTCACAGTGTAGGTTGGAAAGAGTACGTGAACCCCAAGGCTAATGACTTCTCCAAACGCTAATTGGAGTCAGGAGTCAACTTAAACTGGAGTCCAATCAATGAGATGAGATTGGAGATGTTGGTTAGAGTTGCCGTGCCCTATACAGAACACACAGAATTTGAGTTTGCTATTCACAAGAAGCATTGCCTGATGTGAACCAGTTCATTCAGGAGGTATTCACAACCTTTTATTTTTTCCACATTTTGTAGTGTTACATCCTGAATTTAAAATTGATTAAATTGAGATTTTGTGTCACTGATCTACACAGAATACAGCATAATGTCAAAGTAGAATTTTGTTCCTAGACAATTTTAGAAGTTGCAAAAAAATGTTAAGCTGAAATGGCTTGAGTCAATCGCTATTCAACCCCTTTGTTATGGCAAGCCTAAATAATTTCAGGAGTAAAAATGTGCTTCACAAATCGCATTATAAATTGCATGGACTAATTCAGTGTTCAGTAATAGTGTTTAACAGGATTTTTGAATGATTATCCCATCTCTGTACCCCACACATGCAATTATCTGTAAGGTCCCTCAATCACGTAGGGAATTTCAAGCACAGATTCAACCACAAAGACCAGGGAGGTTTTTCAATGCCTCGCAAAGAAGGAGACCGATTGGTAGATGTGTAAAACAAAAAAAGCAGATGCTGAATATCCCTTTGAGCATGGTGAAGTTATTAATTAGGCTTTGAATAGTGTATTAATACACTACAAAGATAGAGGCATCCTTCCTAACTCAGTTGCCAGTGAAGAAGGAAACTGCTCAGGGATTTCATCTTGAGGCCAGTGGGGATTATTAAACAGTTACAGAGTTTAATGGCTGTGATAGGAGAAAACTGAGGATGGATCAACAACATTGTAGTTACTCCACAATACTAACCTAAATGACAGAGTGAAAAGAAAGACAGAATAATCCACAGAAAAAAACCTATTCCAAAACATGCATCCTGTTTGTAAAAAGGCACTAAAGTAATAATGCAAAAAAATGTGGCAAAGAAATGTACTTTTTTTTTTCCTGAATACAAAGCATTATATATTGGGGCAAATACAACGCAACACATCACTGTGTACCACTCTTCATATTTACAAGCATATTGGTGGCTGCATCATGTTATGGGAATGTTTGGAATCGGCAAGAACTAGGGAGTTTTTTAGGATAAAAATAAATGGAATACAGCTAGCAAATTCCTAGAGGAAAACCTGGTCTGCATGAAACAATATCTCAAGCTATTTACAAATTTCACTGAAGACTAATGAATAAAATCTATTGAACCTACCCATTACAGTCCCAATTTATCCTAAATACCTTCTTCCAAAAAACAGACAGGCTTTCCAACAGACGCTGGGAGACAAATTCACCTTTCAGCAGGACAATATCTTAAAACACAAGGCCAATTCTACACTGGAGTTGCTTACCAAGACCACATTGAATGTTTCTGAGTGTTCTGGTTACAGTTTTGGTTTAAATCGGCTTGAAAATCTATGGCAACACTTGAAAATGGCTGTCTAGCAATGATCAACAATCAACTTGACAGAGCTTGAAGAATTTAAAAAAGATTAATGTGCAAATACTGTACAATCCAGGTGTGCAAAGCTCAGAGAAAAAACTCACAGCTGTAATCTCTGCCAAAGGTGCTTCTACAAAGTATTGACTCAAGTGGTGTGAATACTTACGTATGTAAATTACATATTTCTGTATTTATTTTTCAATACATTTGCAAACATTTCTAGAAACATGTTTTCACTTTGTCATTATGGGGTATTGTATATATATGGATAAGAAAATAAACAATTTAATACATTTTGAATTCAGGCTGTAACACAACAAAATGTGGAATAAGTCAAGGGGTATAAATACTTTCTGAAGGCACTGTATATGAAATAGCTGTGGAGCTGTGGATATTTTGAACATATGAATGAATTCCGACAATTCTCACATTGTAGAATAATTTTTACTTTACACACAACTGCCAGGATTTCTAACTACAGACAGTCACATTCCACAGCTACTGTCAGAACATACAAAAGGTGAAGATGTGTTACGCCCTGGCCACAGAGAGGGTTTTGTTCACTATTTTGGTTAGGTCAAGATGTGACTAGGGTGGGCATTCTAGTTTCTTTATTTCTATGTTTTCTATTTCTTTGTGTTTGGCCGGGTGTGGTTCTCAATCAGAGGCAGCTGTCTATCGTTGTCTCTAACTTAGAATCATACTTTGGCAGCTTTTTCCCACCTGTGTTTTGTGGGTAGTTGTTTTCTGTTTTGTGTTTGCACCAGACAGAACTGTTTCATTTTGTTCCACTTCGGTATTTTGTTTCAGTGTTCAGTTTGAGTAAATAATCATGAAAACGTACCACCCTGCACTTTGGTCCTCTTCTTCAAACGAGTGTTACAAGATGGGAGATTTACACACAATGTACAATCACTAAGGTTGATGCTAATAATTGCATTACAATGTTAGATTTCTGATCAATATCTTACTGCTTATACCCAGTGGTGGGGAAAGTACCCAACTGTCATACTTGAGTTAAAATGACTCAAGTAAAAGTAAAAGTCACCCAGTAAGTCTAAAAGTATTTGGTTTAAAATATAGTTAAGTATCAAAAGTAAATGTAATTGCTAAAATATACTTAATTTAGGGATAGGCGTCCCACTCGGGAACACCTTCCGGTAAAACTGGAGGGCGCGCAATTCAAATAAATAATCATAAAAATGATGTATAGTAAACATTTAGATACATATAAGTGTTTTATATTGGCTGAAAGCTTAAATTCTTGTTGATCTAACTGCACTGTCCAATTACAGTAACTATCACAGTGAAAACATGTCATGCGATTGTTTAACGACGGCGTCTCACATCAAAATATTCACCCACCGGCACAGGTTTCATACATTCACAAAAAAACAATTAAATATTCACTTACTTTTTGAAAATCTTCCTCTGATTTGTCATCCAAAGGGTCCCAGCTATAACATGTAGTGTTGTTTTGTTAGATAAAATCCTTCTTCATATCCCAAAAAGTCTGTTTGGCTGGCGCCATCGATTTGAGTAATCCACTCGTTCAACATGTAGAGAAAGGAATCCAAAAATCTACCCCTAAACTTTGTTTCAACAACTCAAAATAACTTTCTATTTACTCCTCAGATACCCTAAAGTGTAATCAACTATAATATTTCTTACGGAAAGAAGTATGTTCAATAGGAAACCGATTTTAGCAGGTGCGTCCTGTCTTAACTTCTTCGATATAGGGGCGCTCTTTTAATTTTTGGATAAAAAAACGTTCCAGTTTTAAACAAGATATTTTGTCACGAAAAGATGCTCGACTATGCATATAATTAACAGCTTTGGAAAGAAAACACCGACGTTTCCAAAACTGCAAAGATATTGTCTGTGAGTGCCACAGAACTAATGCTACAGGCGAAACCAAGATGAAATTTCATACAGGAAATGGCCCAGATTTTGAATGCGCTGTGTTCCAATGTCTCCTTATATGGCTGTGAATGCGCCAGGAATGAGCCTCCACGTTCTGTCGTTTCCCCAAGGTGTCTGCAGCATTGTGACGTATTTGTAGGCATATCGTTGGAAGATTGACCATAAGAGACTACATTTACCAGGTGTCCGCTTGGTGTCCTCCGTCGAAATTATTGCGCAATCTCCAGCTGCGTGCACTTTTCCATTTGGTTCAGAGGAGAAAGGCAAAACAACGTTTGCCATGTTTCTGTCGATATTATGGAGTTAATTTGGAAAAAAGTTTGGCGTTGTAATGACTGAATTTTCGGGGTTTTTTCTTAGCCAAACGTGATGAACAAAATGGAGCGATTTCTCCAACACAAATAATTTTTTGGGAAAAACTGAACATTTGCTATCTAACTGAGAGTCTCCTCATTGAAAACATCCGAAGTTCTTCAAAGGTAAATTATTTTATTTGTATGCTTTTCTTGTTTTTGTGAAAATGTTGCCTGCTGAATGCTAGGCTTAATGCTATGCTAGCTATAAATACTCTTACACAAATGCTTGTGTAGCTATGGTTGAAAAGCATATTTTGAAAATCTGAGATGACAGTGTTGTTAACAAAAGGCTAAGCTTGTGAGCCAATATATTTATTTCATTTCATTTGTGATTTTCATGAATAGTTAACATTGCGTTATGCTAATGAGCTTGAGGCTATGATTACGCTCCCGGATACGTGATTGCTCGACGCAAGAAGTTAATGGCGCTAGCAAACACAAATTTCCAAGATTGTGTCCCTGTACTAAAACTGATATTTCTTATTCATTTTTGAAGTTACGCGCCTGAAACCTTGAACATAGACTGCTGACACCCTGTGGAAGCCATAGGGAACTAATTTTCAATATGCTGTTTTACTTGCCTTTCTAAGAGGATGGTCTCTCTCTTAAAAAAAAAAAATCAGGTTGGTTATTCTTTGGATTTTCTCCTACCATATCTATTGTGTTATATTCTCCTACATTATTTTAACATTTCTACAAACTTCAAAATGTTTTATTTCCAATTTTACCAAATATATGCATATCCTAGCTTCAGGGCATCAGCAACAGGCAGTTTACTTTGGTCACGTCATTCAGGCGGAAATTGAGAAAAAAGGGGCCTAGCCCTAAGTGGTATCAAAAGTAAAAGTGTAAATAGTTTAAAATTCCTTATATTAAGCTAACCAGATCGCAAAAATGTCTTGTTTTTTATTATTATGGAAAGCCAGGGGCACACTCCAAAATTCAGACTTCATTTACAGACGAAGCATGTATGTTTAGTCCACCAGATTAGAGGCAGTAGGGATGACCAGGGATGTTCGGTTGATAAGTGCATGCATTTGACAATTTTTCATGTCCTGTTAAGTACTTTTGGTCTGGCCGACGACCCAATGAGGGTGCAGAATGCCATGCAGATCCGGGACGAGAACTGAGGACCCGGGTCAGAGACCATGTCCACCGGAAGTCCATGGATCCGGAAGACGTGCTGCACCATGAGCTGGGCCACCTCCTTGGCTGAAGGTAGCTTGGTGAGAGGGATGAAATGGGTGGCTTTGGAAACCGGCCCACCATTGAAAGGATAACGGTGTTGCCATCAGACGGGGGAAGACCAGTGACGAAGTCCAGGGATATATGTGACCAGGGACGGCGAGCGACAGTAAGTAGTTTAAGGAGGTCAGTCAGAGCTTGCCGAGGAGTCTTATTCTGCGCACAGATAGTGCAGGCAGCGACGAACGCAAAGACTTCAGGGACCATGATGGACCCCCAAAAGTGTTGTCAGTCAAAGGCCAGAATATCCGGTTATCTGGGTCCCTGCCTGAGTTTGGCTGGGATCGCTGCATCTCACTGACCTGGTTCTCTATTCCCCAGATGAATGCCGCCGCCATACATGAGGTAGGAAGGATGTTCTCTGGGTTCTGAGGGGCTATAGCGGTGTGAAAGTGCATCTGGCTTTATGGTCTTGGACTCCAGGCAGTAGGAGAGGGAGAAGTTGAAACGGGTGAAAAGCAGGGCCTACCGAGCTTGCGTGGAATTGAGACGCTTGGCGGTGTGGAGATATTCCAGGTTCTTGTGATCATTCCATACAATGAAAGGATCTTCCACCCCCTCCAACCAGTGCCTCCACTACTCCAACTCCATCTTCACCGCGAGAAGCTCACGATTCCCCACATCGTAATTCCTCTCCGTGGCATTAAGACAACGGGAGAAGAAGACACAGGGATACATCTTTTAAGGTCCAGGGCAGAACGCTGGGACAGGACAGCCCCCTCTCCAATATCCGAAGCGTCGGTCTACACCATGAAATGACGGGACGGGTCAGGATCGACTAATATGGGAGCTGTGGTGAAGCGATGCTTGAGGTCCAGGAAAACCCGGTCAGCAGCTGGGGACCACGTGAACGGAACATTGGGAGAGGTGAGTGCAGAAAGGTGGGACGCCAGGGCAATAGAAATAGGCAAATCCAAGGAAGCATTGCAGCTGCACTCTGGACGTGGGTTGGCCAATCCACCTCACCTCTCAACTGTCCGGGATCCATCTGCACATTACCTGCAGCGATGATGTAAACAAGGATGGAGATGGTGGAGCGATGGAATTCACACTTTTCTGCTTCCAGAAAAAGCTGGTTCTCCAGGAGGCGCTGGAGGACCTGTCGAATGTGGAGCATGTGTTCTTGGGCTGAGCGAGAGAAAATGAAGATGTTGCCGAGGTAGACAAACATGAACCGATTCAACATGTCGTGGAGGACATTGTTAACCAGGCCCTGGAACACAGCTGGAGCGTTGGTCAGACCAAATGCCATAACAAGATATTCGTAGTGTCCGCTGGCTGTGTTCAAGGCTGCCTTCCACTCGTCCCCTTCCCGTATCGGCACCAAATGTTAGGCGTTCCGCAGTTCCAACTTGGAGAAATTGGTGGCCTCCTGGAGCGACTCGAAGGCTGAGGCAATGAGTGGTAGTGGGTAGCGGTTCTTAACCATGATGTCCTTGAGGCCCTGGTAGTCGATACATGGGTGCAAGGTTTTGTCCCTCTCCACAAAGAAGAATCCTGGCTGAAGGACGGATACACCCTGCAGCCAGGGAGACCTCGATGTAGGTCTCCATAGACTTTGTCTCCAGACCCGACAGTGAATACAGTCGTCCCCGGGGTGGTGTGGTGCCCAGGAGAAGATCAATCCCACAGTCATAGTGTCGATGTGGAGGAATCAAAGTGACCCGGGCCTTACTGAAAACTTCCCGGAGGTCCTGGTACTCCGCGTAAGGTCCGAGGCTACTTCCGGGCCCACAGGCAGACGTCCCAGGGCAGGCTGCGCTGACTTCAGGAAATGGGCATGGCAGAATGGGCTCCAGCCCATGATAACACAGCAGACCAGTCGATGAGTGGATTGTGTCACTGGAGCAAAGAGAATCCAAATACCACGCGAACCTGAGGAGACATAATAAGCATGAATTGTGTAGCCTCTTTGTGGTTCTCTGACACTTGCAGGTTGATGGGGAGTGGTATTATGGGTGACCCTGCCTGTAGAGTGCGTGTCCAGCACTCTAACGTCCATGGGAATAGAGAGGGGCTGAGTGGGGATGCCCAGCTCTGACACCAGGGCAGTGTCTATAAAACTCTCATCGGGCCTTACTGAAAACCTCCCAGATGGTCAACGCAATGAGCGAGTCGAGATCCGTCGGCAGTTCCCGGGCAGCGAGCTCGTCCTCAACTTCCTCCGATAATCCGTGCAGGAACGTTTCGAACAGGGATTCCGGGTTCCAGGCACTCTCGGCAGCCAATGGGCGGAAATTATCTGCCACACTGCGGAAGTCTTGCCGAAGCTGGAGTAACTTCCGAGTAGCCTCTGTCCCGGACAACGGAAAATCGAAAACCTTCTTCACCTCATTCACAAACTCCTCCAGACGGAAGCACACGGCAGACTGTTGTTCCCACACTGCCGTAACCCAGGCAATAGCCAGGATATCAGCGCAATGAGGTACGCTATCTTCAAGTAATCTGAGGGAAAGGAGGAGGGCTGCAGCTAGAAGATGAGGGAACACTGAGAGAGAAACACTCAACAGGTTCCTGACTCTCCAGCGAAGCGTTCCGGGGAAGGTAAACTGAGTTCTTGGGAAGCCGGGGTGGCCGGCAGAGATGCGCTGCTGACAGCCGAGGTACTGAGGGGCTGGGAGGGTACCGTCGTGGTAGGCTGCCTAACAGACAACCTGCGGAATTGCTCCAGCAATGTAGACGCGTTCATGGCGTTCTGCCAAAGGTCTGGAAACTTTCCATAAGACCATGAAGCAACTCCTCGTGCCTCCAAATGGTGGCTCCTTGGGAGGAGACGGCGTTGCGGAGCTGGTGTGAGTCTGCTTGGTCCGTCATGGCCAGTTCATACTATCACGGCTCAGGATAAGACCCAGATGCAGACAGTTCGAATAATGTATGTTTATTTATAAAAAATGGGGCAAAGGACAGGTCAAGGGCAGGCAGAGGTCAGTAGACCAGGGCAGAGTCTGTAAGGTACAGAGCGGCAGGCAGGCTCAGGGTCAAGGCAGGCAGAGGTCAGTAATCCAGCGCAGTGTCAAAAGGTACAGAATTGCAGGCAGGCTCAGGGTCAGGGCAGGCAGAATGATCAAAACCGGGATAACTAGAAAACAGGAGCTCAAGAAAACAGGACTATGAAAAACACGCTGGAAGACTGGACGAGACAAGTCGAACTGGCAACAGACAAACAGATTACACAGGTATAACTGCACAGGGGCTAATGGGGAAGATCGGCGACACCTGGAGGAGGGTGGAGACAAGCACAAAGACAGGTGAAACAGGGTGTGACAAAGTAATACTTAAAAATATTTTTACTTCAGTACTTTACACCAGTGCTTATACATACAGTATCAACAATAAAAGCAGCAAGTATCAATTTGATACAACCCACTTAGAATTATAATTGCAAATTGTTAGAATTTATACTTGTCAGTGAGTTACAGAGAGCTCAAACTTTGGACACTGATATTCAATGACAAGATCAAACCAAGCCCCGATGTAAAGAGCCCTCTAGCTGAGTCAGATTGATTCACACATAACAGGACACTAGACCCTGTTGTGTTAATACTGGTCCTAGAAGACAGCACAACTTCCACCCTGTGTTCCACCTCTGCTCTGCTTGAAGGACTTGACAAAGTAGAACCCTCCTTCTCAACTCCTCTATATAACAGCCTACAGCTTCACTGCACTGCAAAACCCTCTCCAGTCAGTCCAGTCTAGTCTATGGCCACTCCTCTTGACCTGAATCATCACAGCTCACTATGAATCAGCACTAGCTGCAACAGAATCCTCTTCCATTGCCCTGAATTTCTGAGGCGCTACTATATTGAGGCCCAGAATCTCGTGAGAGGAGTAGCCGAGAAGGACATAGAAAGAAAAAAAGGCCTTCCCAGGCCATAGACGGTGAGTTGTGGCAGGTTAGGGGCCTTTCTCTGCCGGTGAGGAAGTGTTTGCGTTTTATTGGTTTCATATGACATGACAAGCTCTTTTTAAGACGTTGTAGACGCAGTGGTAAAAAAGCAGTCTGCCCTCCCCAGCATTAACTGCCCTTGTGATCTTGCGCATATTTATAGGTGCTGTCTTGTGTCACATGGCTTCCATTTCTTCACTTGTTGGGACTCCCTGTGGCTGTTTTTACAAGCAGAGGAATGAAGGGGTCAAGGGATCTGCTATCAGACTCTGGCTTGGAGAGAGGATGGTCTATAGGGTGAGATGGGAGATAGGAGGTGGGCCTTGTTTCAGGACTGGTTCACCCAATTTGAGTTCCAGTGTGAGAAGCCAGATTCTGATAGATCCATTGTTTCAAGAAATGTGAAAGAAAGAATGTTCCTTAACAGTCTTTGTTTGTGGCGTTATGAGACATTTTATTTTGTGGACTTCATCTCTCACAAATTGCCATGCAAATGTAAGTGGTGATGGTAAGGTACAGTACAAAGAAATGATAATCACAGCACAACATCCATGCACTGTCATCATCACTGCTCAAAGTCCAGGCTGTATCAGTGATGATGGCACTAGTACTGCGTAATGCCACAGATATGCATATCTTAACTTTGACTTTCTCATCTGTAGGTGCCATGAGCTACTTTGATTACTGTTCTGTCTGACAATGTTACAGTAATCAGTATAATCTTACAGTATGAAGAACAATAAATGTGCAATTCAACCCCCAGTGTCACGCGCTCAGCAAACATCCTCAAAACACCACAGCCCAGGTTTACATAATGTGCCGAGCAGGATAAATATCAGCCTGGGCAGAGAAGCACAAGATTGAACTTCACTCAACTTTCCAGAGCTTTCCCCGTTATTTAACACTATAAATGTTTCCCTTTACTGTGGGAATTGTGATCGAATCAATGCAATATTAGCCTCATTTTATGCAACATACCGAAACAAAACTAACTATGCAAGAGATTTTGTAGTAGGCAGAATGCATTGGAGTAGGATTATATTGCATTGACAGGCAAGACTCAGGCTCCTACACAGACTAGTGAGCTATAATCAATCAGAGCTGCAGTAAGCCTATATGCACATAGACTATTGCTATACATGATCTGTGCCATTCACTTTGAACTGGACTGTTTTTACAGTATGAGCGGTCATGAGTAGATCGATTGTTTTGAGATCAAAGCGAGAACTACGTGTAGCAATGTGTGCACATTTGTTCATACCCTTTGCTGGTTAGTGAGTTATTAGCTAAGATCTAGATCATTTGTAGTCAGCAATGGTGGAGTGACTGTTCCCTACAAGACAACTTTGAAAAGTGAGTCAGGTAAAGAGCTTTTTTTGTCTTAAAAGGACAGTGTTGTATTTTGAGACAGGCTTGAATAAGCTGAGTAGCCAATAGGCAGAGAGTAGCATAATGTGCCTAATTATCTTTAGTATGGTTTGGGAATAGTGACACATTTAATTTTGTAAAGTGGTTTCTTGCATCAAACAACACAACAACATTTTTAGTCACCTCCTTGTCTGAAAGACAAGTGGATAAACAGGTGAATGTCAAGCCCTGCATGTTTTTTTTCAAAATTGTCATGGAATGTCGGCCTACATTGCACTCCACACATTGGCTGCTGCTGTAGGTTGAATGATAGAACAGCTATTTCCATATTAAAATGATCTGGGATGCATTTTCTCCATTGTTCTCTATGGTAGGTTACTCTGGTAGGCCTACATTTTGATCAAATAGCTACAGAAGCCAACCTGGCCACTGTTAAAACTAACTTAAATTGGGTACAGCCTCAGTGTTCACAGTAAACGAGCGTTGGATGTTGCACCTCAATTTTCACAACGTTTAAGTTTGACGAAAAAACATTTGTAGGGAACATTGTTCATGAGTATCCTTTCAGCGGCTAGCATGGAAGTGTTATAAAATCAACCACACTCCCTTTGAATCAGCTGTTGTTTTCTCAAAGGAGAAAAGCACGCACACATTTAAAATGATACTCTACTTATCCTTTTATCCATAAAATGTGTTGAACAACCAGCTACATTTCAAAAAATCACTTTACACATTTATTTTGGGATTCCATCCCTGTAAACGTCATTTGCCTGATGATATGCGACTGGAGAAGGAGTCACACTTCATTTGTTTCTATTTTTTTCTCTCCTCTCCTACGCTCCTTGATTACCTTAGACCTTTTTCAAAGTGGCGAGGAGAGGACTGAGGAGAGGAGGGGAGCAAAACCAATTGAGATTCTCCCACTGTCAGCAGTGCCGTAAACCAAAGGGCTGTGGCTGCCATTTTGATTGAGAATCACATCCTGTAACGGAAATGCTGAGAAAGATGATTTCGGGGCCCTAGATTCATCTGATGTAAAGGGTTCCCTCTTAGCGTTGATCCTGCCCTGTCCTAGTGTTCTTGTCACTAACTGTGTGCCTGAGAGAAAGGAGGAGGGCACAGGCAAGAATGTGAGAGGCCCAGGCAGGCATGGCACTGCAAGACAGGGAGCGAAAAGGCCCTCTCTCTCTCTGCCGGCCTGCCACGGACTGTTCTGTCTCTCCTCTTTTCCCTGTGGCGCGGCACCCAAGGTTTTAGTGGGCACTAAAAATACACTGTTAAACACAGTTTTAAAAGTTCCTAAAAGCATTTTTCCTCTCTGGGGTTGGCACTTTTAACTGTGATCGGGTTTCACATGCAAGATGAGTGCACCTGGGGAGAGGAATGAAAGAGGCCGGGGAAAGCTCCCACACATTGTGGGCTCCTTGTAAAAACGGAGAGGGAAAATCAATCAGATTTATTGTTTCAATCAGAGCATGAGGTGTGTGTCTCTGTCTCTCTTTCGCTCTCTCTGGGATGACTCTGTGACCCGGACACTCTGGGGCAGGGGTTCCCAATGCCTGGGACCCCTTTTGTGAAGGCAAATTCATCAGGGACCCCCTCAGAACAACAACTTGAGTGTGATAAAAAAAAATAGAACACAAGGAGTTTTACTATGACGTGCATGGCTGGGCGAACCAATTCTCAGGCCCGGGGAAAGAATATTTAAAGGCCTGCCTCTTGGCATTGGAAAGAAAATGTTGCAGTTTTCAAGAACATTTCCTGCAATTCTAAAAAAAAATCCTGAAGTAGAGAGAACACTTTGCCGTTTTAAAGATTAAATTACAGTGCATTTATGTTCAAAACAACATTCTGGGGGAATACAAGAATGATTGAGTTGAAAAGAGTTCAAAAATGTGTCATAGGTGGACTACTGTGGATACCAACATCCCTTTGGTTGTAGATAAATAATAATACATTGTATTGTATTGTATTACTCCCTGTAAATGTATTCCACGAACCCCTTGGCCAAAATGGTTTAATCTGTTGTTGTTAGTTATATTAATAAAAAAGGGAAAAAAGGAAGAAATCCAGTCAAAGGAATGGAATATAATTTCATTCAGCACTACTGACTGAATGGCTGCTTATCACATGATGACACAATACCATGTTAGGACAGCCTCAATTTTAGCAAGGCCTTTTTCAATCTCAGTAGGATGTTTTAAAACTGTAACATGAACAGGAAATAGGGTCCAAAAATACGAATGTTGTTGTTGATATGCCAGTGAAACACAAATTAACCCCATGAGGAAAGATACAAACATTCTGATTAAAAAGGTTTTGAAGTAGCTAAACTTTTAATAACCAATCCCTTGATTGTAGTGGGGTAAGTTGGAAACAGTGGGGTAAGTTGAGCCATTTTTTTTACATTGAGCACTACGTCAAGGGAAATATCATTTTCTTTCTAACAAATGTTATGTATCCAAGGAAATAATCTGAATTCATGTAAACATGACAGTTTCCAAAACATAGCTTGTCCAAAAAAATGTGGTCTCTTGACACAATATACCCTGGGTATGGGGTAAGTTGAGCGTAGGTACAGGGTAAGTTGAGCCGCCTCGGAGTAAATGGATGATGATGTACTGTAACAGTGGGTGATGGTGCTGGTAGGTCAAAGTTGAATTCACGGTGTGGTACAGTTGACGTCGGAAGTATACATACACCTTAACCAAATACATTTAAACTTCCTGACATTTAATCCTTGTAAAAATTCCCTGTTTTTGGTCAGTAAGGATCCCCACTTTATTTTAAGAATGTGAAATGTCAGAATAATACATTACATTACATTTAAGTCATTTAGCAGACGCTCTTATCCAGAGCGACTTACAAATTGGTGAATTCACCTTCTGACATCCAGTGGAACAGCCACTTTACAATAGTGCATCTAAATCATTTAAGGGGGGGGTGAGAAGGATTACTTATCCTATCCTAGGTATTCCTTGAAGAGGTGGGGTTTCAGGTGTCTCCGGAAGGTGGTGATTGACTCTGCTGTCCTGGCGTCGTGAGGGAGTTTGTTCCACCACTGACAGCAGAGTCAATCACCACCTTCCGGAGACACCTGAAACCCCACCTCTTCAAGGAATACCTAGGATAGGATAAGTAATCCTTCTCACCCCCCCCTTAAATGATTAGATAATAGTAGAGAGAATGATTTAATTCAGCTTTTTATTACTTTCATCAAATTCCCAGAGGGTCAGAAGTTTGCATACACTCAGTTAGTATTTGGTAGCATTGCCTTTAAATTGTTTAACTTGGGTCAAACGTTTTGTGTAGCCTTCCACAAGCTTCCCCAATAAGTTGGGTACATTTTGGCCCATTCCTCCTGACAGAGCAGGTGTAACTGACTCAGGTTTGTAGGCCTCCTTGCACGGACACACTTTTTCAGTTCTGCGAACAAATTTTCAATAGGATTGAGGTCAGGGCACCCCATTATATTTATTTCTACTTTACACATTCTTCCACTGCAAATCTACCATTCCAGTGTTTTACTTGCTATATTATATTTACTTTTTTTTTGCCTTTACCTCCCTTATCTCACCTCATTTGCTCACATCGTATATAGACTTGATTCTACTGTATTATAGACTGTATGTTTGTTTTACTCCATGTGTGACCCTGTGTTGTTGTATGTGTCGAACTGCTTTGCTTTATCATGGCCAGGTCGCAATTGTAAATGAGAACTTGTTCTCAACTTGCCTACCTGGTTAAATAAAGGTGAAATAAAAAAATAAAAAATAAATAAAGGGCCTTGTGATAGCCACTTAAATACCTTGACTATGTTGTCCTTAAGCCAATTTTCCACAACTTTGGAAGTGTGCTTGCGGTCATTGTCCATTTGGAAGACGCATTTGCGACCAAACTTTAACTTCCGAGCTGATGTCTTGAGATGTCCTCATGATGCCATCTATTTTGTGAAGTGCACCAGTCCCTCCTGCAGCAAAGCACCCCCAAAACATGATGCTGCCACCCCAGTGCTTCACGGTTGGGATGGTGTTCTTCAGCTTCAAAGCCTCCCCCTTCTTCCTCCAAACATAACAATGGTCATTATTGTCAAACAGTTCTATTTTTTTTTCATCAGACCAGAGGATAGTTTTACAAAATGTACGATCTTCGTCCCCTTGTGCAGTTGCAAACCGTAGTCTGCCTTTTTTTATGGCAGTTTTGGAGCAGTGGCTTCTTCCTTACTGAGCGGCCTTTCAGGTTATGTTGATATAGGACTCGTTTTACTGTGTATATAGATACTTTTGTACCTGTTTCCTCCAGCATCTTCACAAGGTCCTTTGCTGTTGTTCTGGGATTGATTTGCACTTTTCGCACCAAAGTACTTTCGTCTCTAGGAGACAGAACGCGACTCCTTCCTGAGCGGTATAGTCCCATGGTGTTTATACTTGTGCACTATTGTTTGTACAGATGAACGTGGTAACTTCAGGCGTTTGGAAATTGCTCCCTAGGATGAACCAGACGTGGAGGTCTACAATTCTTTTCTGAGGTCTTCGCTGATTCCTTTTGATTTTCCCATGATGTCAAGCAAAGAGGCACTGAGTTTGAAGGTAGGCTTTGAAATACATCCACAGGTACACCTGCAATTGACTCAAATGATCTCAATTAGCCTGTAAGAAGCTCCTAAAGCCATGACATAATTTTCAGTAATTTTCCAAGCTGTTTAAATGCACAGTCAACTTAGTGTATGTAAATTTCTGACCCACTGAAATTGTGATACAGTGAAATATAAGTGAAATAATCTGTCTGTAAACAATTGTTGGAAAAATGACTTGTGTCATGCACACAGTAGATGTCCTAACTAACTTGCCAAAACTATAGTTTGTTAACAAGAAATTTGTGGAGTGGTTGAAAAACGAGTTTTAATGACTCCAACCTAAGTATGTAAACCTCCGACTTCAACTGTGTGTCTACATTCAGATATAGATGTCTCTGTTCAATATCACTTACCCTTACATTTCATGACCAGATGTCTGGGTCAATTCGTAGGCAAGTTCTCTGAAATTGCGACAACTAAGCCGATGAAAGTGGTCCCCAAAATTAGTTTAGCAAGCTCAGACTCCATGTCATCAGATAAAACCATGTGTGCCTCTGCTACTCTATAAAAACCTTTCTTTCGGCAAAGGTACATGTTAATTATCTTTTTTGTACCTCTTCATTGTTATTCAGTCTGTTTTTCATCCCTTGCTGCTGCTCGAAAGGACTGTTTCTCTTCTCTCACTTCCTTGGCTGCTCTCTCAAGAACCTAGATCCCTGCTTCTTTCACGTTTGTATACACAGGCATGATGATGTCTGCTCTCTAAACATACAAATGCACATGAGTTCATATTGCAAAAAACACTACTCATATTATGCATAAAACTGACCAAATGTAAATCTTCCATTTGTATGGGGTATGAAGGCCATTGACTCTAATTACCCCATTGTCATTGGCTCAATTTACCCCAAGGCAAAACTGTTGACTATATTAGCTTATAGGGACCCCAACTTGATGTATTAAACATCTACTTTAAAAACATCTACTTTAAAGCAATCTACTTTAATTAAAATACAAGCATCACTAAACCTATAACACAATCAATTAGACTTTGTGAAAATAATTTTTACGGACTTAACTTGATTGCTTACTTTTTCTATGTGGTTTCTTCCATCACAGACTCCATGAAATGATGACCTCGTCCTAAATATTTGGTCACATGATTCATTTTGTGTATGGTTTCCTAGAAACAAGCGGTGGCTCAACAAACCATTTTGGGTCAACTTGCCCGCTCTCCCCCTACTTTGAGAGGTGAGTCAGCCTGACAGTCTGTCCAACCCCTGCAGTATTGAGTTGGTGGACATGTCCTCTCCTCTGTGAAGACCCAGCAGTGCTCAGGAGGGAGGGAGTATGCCAGGGTCAAGCTCAATGTGACAAGGCTCACAGGGAGGAGGCCCTTTCTTCCATCTTGTAACAAAATATTTTTATTTGCACTTTTTCCCTTTTTCCAGTCCTATTTGTGGGTGTGGAAAAGCATTTGAAGCAGTTAGAAAAACGCTGTCTTAAGTCCCGTCTTTGGGGGATAGGGCCTGGTGTTTTTTTAGTTGGAGAAGGTGGGTTTAAGGGGGCTTCAACTTCGTAGGGTTCAGATGTCACGTTCAGAAAGGAGAGAGGTGTTTTAAGGAGTTGTTTCATATAGTGTTTGGGATGAAAGGTATTAGTTAAGCATGAAGAAGTGTTATCTTTTAAAAGTGGTGGTCTCCAACAGACTAAGAAACAAGGAAGTAGTGGCTACTGGGGTCTCAGGAGAACAGAAAGGAGAGCAGGCATGAAAACTCCAGTCATTGACATCCATGATGTTGAACATAAACCTCTAGCTTTATTACTATGGGGCTACAGCCCAGAGAAAAGGATTGTGGGGTTTACAGTGCTGTGGAATGCCAAAAAGCCATAGGCATTTACAGATAAGTGCATTGTGGGTATTTTTTATGTTTTTCTTGGCCTGGTTGACTCAGTTATCCAAACAAATGGATTACGGCTCCTTCACCACTGCTTGTGGTACGGTGGGTGGTAGGATGGAGGAAAGGAAATTAACACCAGTAAGACAAACACAACCTACAATTTGTGTTGCTCTTGTGGATGTTCCAAATTGTTCCAGACAAGGCAAAAGATAATAAAAAAACATTCCGGTAACTTTTGTTTGCCCAAATAACTGAGATGATATCCAATCTATTGTTTAAAAACCTCCCAGACATGGTTGAATGGGTTAGAAGTGTACCTTGCTACTCTTGAAGCCTCTTATCACTGCTATACAATCAAAGGTCTTGTTTACCGTTAGTAAATCATAATCACAGCCAATCCAATCAAAGCTACAGCCCACATCTCTGCTTATTAGATTATTTAGTTGATTGTTCAAGCTTTTGCGTACATTATGATCAGCTGGTCATGTCTGTATGATGAACATCTATCTGTATCTACTAATATTGCCTGATAGGATCTCATAGGCAAAACAGGGGGCACACAACTCAAAGGTTAAAGGGTTTATGAGGGTTGTATCTGCCCTGTGACTGGTAGACTTATGTAACCAGAAACAATGATGAGTTTGTTTC
Source organism: Oncorhynchus masou masou (assembly GCF_036934945.1). Taxonomy (NCBI): domain Eukaryota; kingdom Metazoa; phylum Chordata; class Actinopteri; order Salmoniformes; family Salmonidae; genus Oncorhynchus; species Oncorhynchus masou. Next base: position 27,812,180 of record NC_088219.1, read on the forward strand.
TTTGCTCTGAAAATGATATTTGTCTGATCATTGCTGCAGGACATTATTTTTAATGTCCTGAACAAAGTTACAGAATGGCCTAGACGTTGGAGTAAGCAGAATACTGCTGATTCCAATCTCAGGACTGTAATATCTACTGTTTTCTAGAGCACAGAAGTTGTCTTGCTGCCAGTGTAGAATATGCATGTTACTGTAGGTAAGAATAAATTGTTTTGGAATTGGGATCAATGTATTCTTAATTAGGGCTCATATTTGGCTGGTATAAAAATGTTTTGGTAGTTTCTGAATAACATACCAAACTCAGCAAAAAAAAAAAAACGTCCTCTCACTGTCAACTGCGTTTATTTTCAGCAAACATGTGTAAATATTTGTAGGAAACATAACAAGAATCAACAACTGAGACATAAACTGAACAAGTTCCACAGGCATGTGACTAACAGAAATGGAATAATGTGTCAAAGGGGGGGGGGGTAAAAATCAAAAGTAACAGTCAGTATCTGGTGTGGCCACCAGCTGCATTAAATACTGCAGTGCATCTCCTCCTCATGGACTGCACCAGATTTGCCAGTTCTTGCTGTGAGATGTTACCCCACTCTTCCATCAAGGCACCGTCGCAAGTTCCCGGACATTTCTTGGGGGAATGGCCCTAGCCCTTACCCTCCGATCCAACAGGTCCCAGACGTGCTCAATGAGATTGAGATCTGGGCTCTTCGATGGCCATGGCAGAACACTGACATTCCTGTCTTGCAGGAAATCATGCACAGAACGAGCAGTATGGCTGGTGGTATTGTCATGCTGGAGGGTCATGTCAGGATGAGCCTGCAGGAATGGTACCACATGAGGGAGGAGGATGTCTTCCCTGTAACGCACAGCGTTGAGATTGCCTGCAATGACAACAAGCTCAGTCCAATGATGCTGTGACACACCTCCCCTGACCATGACTGACCCTCCACCTCCAAATCGATCCAGCTCCAGAGTAGGCAGGCCTCGGTGTAACGCTCATTCCTTCGACGATAAACTCGAATCCGACCATCACCCATGGTGAGACAAAACCATGACTCGTCAGTGAAGAGCACATTTTGCCAGTGCTGTCTGGTCCAGCTACGGTGGGTTTGTGTCCATAGGTGACGTTGTTCCCGGTGATGTCTGGTGAGGTCCTGCCTTACAACAGGCCCACAAGCCCTTAGTCCAGCCTCTCTCAGACTATTGCGGACAGTCTGAGCACTGATGAGGGATTGTGCGTTCCTGGTGTAATTCGGGCAGTTGTTGTTGCCATCCTGTACCTGTCCTGCAGGTGTGATGTTCGGATGTACCGATCTTGTGCAGGTGTTGTTACACATGGATTGCCATGCGAGAACGATCAGCTGTCCGTCCTGTCTCCCTGTAGCTCTGTCTTAGGCGTCTCACAGTACGGACATTGCAATTCATTGCCCTGGCCACATCTGCAGTCCTCATGCCTCCTTGCAGCATGCCTAAGGCACGTTCACGCAGATGAGCAGGGACCCTGGGTGTTATGTTTGTTCCTTATATAATGACAAACCGGGGCATAGGTTTAACTACTTTTAATGAACATATACTTCAGCTAGAAAATTCCATGTTAAGCCATGCAAGGCATTCTTTAACCATCCGCATAGCCTGCTGGGTAATGTAGTCAAAATGTTATTGACACATAACAACACATCTTCTTTCCTTTAAAAGAAAACTACTTTTCTATGTAACTATACAAGTCACGTCACATTTGTTTACTCAACCTGCTTAACATGCAACTTTCAATAACACACATTTCTTTCCCCAAATGTCTTTCCTTCAAAATAAAATATTTTTTTCAACTAAATATAGTCTGTCCAATAATACTCTATTGTGGCTCTATTTCTTTTCACAATAACAAAACATTCAGTCCAGGTGTCCCTTTTTATATATATATTTTTTAGCAATTCTCCATAAACATTTCAGGGGCTCTGACAGTTCTTTTTGGTCGTTCTGCTGAAGTGCTTCCTGAAACAGTTGGACAGCGTTGTCAGTCAGGGTGTTCTGACTGAATTGTACATTTCTAAAGGCATTTGACGCTTCAGCAGTATCCTCCTGATGATCCTCAGTCCCTTGACTGAATGGCTGAAGCCTTAGATCCACTCTGTTTCGTCTCAGTTGTGATCCATGCTCTGTTTGGATCTCATAGGATCGCGGTGCAACTTCTCTCTGCACACACCCTTGCTGCATCCAGGTTCCTGTAGTGGTGTCTCGGAGTCGTACATGATCTCCAGGTTTCAGTTCAGGTAAGTGTCTTGCACTTTTGTCGTGTCGCTGTTTTTGTTTGGCGAGTTTGACTTTTTGAGCACCTCTGGGTGTTAGCAAGTCCTCATGGATGGGTAGGTTGGTTCTGATGTGACGTCCCATCATTATTTGTGCAGGTGAATGTCCGTTCTGCAGGGGTGTGCTGCGGTAGATCAGCAGATTTTTTAGGAAATCCTCCTTTCCATCGTGTGCCTTTTTCATCAGACCTTTGACAATTTTGTAGTAGGGTCTGTTGGGTATTGGATGAGGCATTAGCGACTCTGCTTGCTGCTTTGGCCTGTAGGTCAAACACAGTTCACATGAAGCAGTGGTCTGGCTGATTTCCTGGTTCATTCTTGGCCAGTACATTACTTCTCGTGCTCGTCGTTTGCATTTTTCCTCACCCAGGTGTCCCTTGTGTATTATCTGTTGCATTTCTTTGCGTAGTGTCATGGGAATGATAATCTTGTTGCCTTTGAACACTATGCCATCCACAACGGTGAACTCTGCTCTGCACATCCAGTAATCCTGTATTCTCCTTGGACAGTTGTTTTTCTGTGCGGGCCATCCTATCATCCTATCCTACCTATTGCTTCTTTCAACTCTGTCATTGTTTGGTCAGCTGCAGTCTCTCTTTTGATCTGCTCCATTCTCCCAGTAGACACAGGAAGTGATGCTACGATCATGTCGACGTAGGCCTGAATCTCAGTATTTTTCTGTGTGTCGAAGCTCTCCTTGTCGACTGCTCGAGAAAGAGTGTCGGCGGTGAACATGAACTTTCCTGGGGTATAGATCATCTTCACATCATACTTTTGCAGTCTGATCAACATTCTCTGGATTCTCATTGGACAATCATTCAGTGGCTTAGACATGATTGACACCAATGGTTTGTGGTCGGTTTCTACTTCGAAGTCTCGTCCGTAGACGTATGGTACAAAGTACTCCTCAAATTTAGCCATTAGCACAGTCAGTGTCAAGTTTGTCTCGTCTTGCTGAAAGCTATTGTACATGTCCAATGCATCCTCTCCAATAACATGCAGAAAAATGGAAACTTTCAATTTGTCATCATCTCCACCTGCACCACCGGCTGCTAGGTAGATATTGAATCTCTGCTTGAGACGTTTCCAATTGTCAGCTAAATTGCCTGTTAACTGCATAGGAGTAGGAGGACTAAGCCTATCCATGACGGAGAACAGGAACCGTGTCAATTTATCTTACTTCATTCAGTATGTTGCTCATCAACTTGCTCGTCAACAGATTCCAATGCAGCCTCGCTCTCGCTGCCGTCACTCTCGCTGCTGCGGCTCATTGTCCTCGCTCTTGCACGCTAGCATCTTCGACTACTCACATCACTTGACTTGTGGTAGAATGTTCCATTTTCGTTGCGGAAATTTGCAGAGTTACTCATTTCTTATCTCTGTCTCTTCATAGTGACTACCAATCTGACACCATGTTATGTTCCTTATATAATGACAAACCGGGGCGTAGGTTTAACTACTTTTAATGAACATATACTTCAGCTAGAAAACTCCATGTTTAGCCATGCAAGGCATTCTTTAACCATCCGCTTAGCCTGCTGGGTAACGTAGTCTAAATGTTATTAACACATAACAACACACTGGGCATCTTTCTTTTGGTGTTTTTCAGGGTCAGTAGAAGGCCTCTTTCGTGTCCTAGGTTTTCATAACTGTTACCTTAATTGCCTACCGTCTGTAAGCTGTTAGTGTCTTAAGGACCGTTCCACAGGTGCATGTTCATTAATTGTTTATGGTTCATTGAACAAGCATGGGAAATAGTGTTTAAACCCTTTACAATGAAGATCTGTGAAGTTATTTGGATTTTTACGAATTATCTTTGAAAGACAGGGTCCTGGAAAAGGGACATTTCTTTTTTTGCTGAGTTTACATTCATTTACAGTATGTTGTGCATGGTTGTACTGCAACTGCACCGCCCACAACCACAAAGCTCTCCAGAGGGTGGTGTGGTCTGACCAATGCATTACCGGGGGCATACTTCCCACCCTCCTGGACACCTATAGCACCCGATGCCATAGGAAGGCCAAAAAGATCATCAAGGACATCAACCACCCGAACCACTGCCTGTTCACCCCGGTATCATCCAGAAGGCGAGGTCAGTACAGGTGCATCAAAGCTGGGACCGAGAGACTGAAAGACAGCTTTTACCTCAAGGCCATCAGACTGCTAAACAGCCATCACTGGCACATCAGAGACTGCTGCCTATAGACATAGATATTAGGAATCACCGGCCACTTTTAGAAATGGATCACCAGCCACTTTAATGTTTCCATATCGAGCATTACTCATCTCATATGTTTAAACTGCACTCCACAATATTCTACTGTATCTTAGTCCATTTTAAATTGTGTTTGCATATAGCATCACCCATTTCATATGTTTATACTGTATTGCACTCTAGACTACACCACTGACTGTTCAACATCCATCTCCAGCACATCAGAGGCTGCTGCCTATAGACATAGATTAGGAATCACTGGCCACTTTAAGGAAATTAAACACGAGCCACTTTATTAATGTCTCTGTATCTTTCTTTACTCAACTCATATATATAGTACTCTATACTACTCCCCTGTATCTTAGTCACTTTAATTGTGTGTAAATATTGCGTCACCCATCTCATATGTATGTACTGTATTCTATACTACGCCACTGTATCGTAGTCCAATATCACTCCGACATATGTATATATGCTTAATCCATTCCTTACTTAGATTTACGTGTATTTTGGGGTATATGTTGTGAAACAGTTAGAATTACTTGTTAGATATTACTGCACTGTCGGAGCTGAAAGCACAAGCATTTCGCTACACCCACAATATCTTCTACTAAACACGTGTATGTCACCAATACATTTGAATCGATTTTGATTTGATTTGATGGTAGACCTTTTCCTCCATCTGCGAATACAACCTTGTCCTGCTGGGGTAATGATTCTCTTAATAAGAGTGGTTAGAATAGATGAGATTAGATACATTTCAATTAGATTAGCGATTGTTTGGGGATAAACACCCAATATCATCTCCTCATGTAATCCTAGCATTACTGTCTCCATTCTAATCCATAAATAGGATTGCTGAGGAGGCAGGCAGTGGAGAGGAAAGGAGAGAGAGAAGACACTGAGACATTGTAATCCCTGCTCTCCAGGGTTCAGGTCACTCCGTAGTGTCCCTCCCTCCTGGGATGTGTCAGATTAGACCCAGTGGGTGTCCAGATTCCCTCCTCATGGGATGACCCCCCCGGGGTCACCACCTATCCTCAGCCCATCCTCACGACAAGGACCATGATCTGACCAATGATACATGATAGATATACTGTATGTAGTGTACCGTCAAAAGGTTTCAACAAGTCTTTATTTGTGTAACTCAATAGGTTTGGTTGAGCATTATGACATAGGGCCATCAATAGGTTTGGTTGAGCATTATGACATAGGGCCATCAATAGGTTTGGTTGAGCATTATGACATAGGGCCGTCAATAGGTTTGGTTGAGCATTATGACATAGCGCCATCAATAGGTTTGGTTGAGCATTATGACATAGGGCCATCATTATGACATAGGGCCGTCAATAGGTTTGGTTGAGCATTATGACATAGGGCCATCAATAGGTTTGGTTGAGCATTATGACATAGGGCCGTCAATAGGTTTGGTTGAGCATTATGACATAGGGCCATCAATAGGTTTGGTTGAGCATTATGACATAGGGCCGTCAATAGGTTTGGTTGAGCATTATGACATAGGGCCATCAATAGGTTTGGTTGAGCATTATGACATAGGGCCATCAATAGGTTTGGTTGAGCATTATGACATAGGGCCATCAATAGGTTTGGTTGAACATTATGACATAGGGCCATCAATACGTCCACTGACATGCTTGATCTGCTTCTTGGCTGTTTTGATGTTAATGGTGTCACTCTTTGACATTGAGTCGGTTTGTCAATGCTGCACAGTGGTCTCAGGAGGCAGTCTTAGGGAATTGAAAGTAAACCATATTTCACTGGCCAGAGAGCCACAACTTTATTTATTTGACTTGAAAATATGTGACACAAAAGCTGTTGCATCACTTCTCAGTAGCTCCGTAAGTCCTTCCCACATGGAGAAATGAAATGTGTGGCCTGGCCGTCTCCAGCTTCCTGAGCCCGCACACACGCAGCCAATCAATTCCCTTCTCTTCTATCAATCCATATCCCGAACGCTTTGCCTCCTTCTGTGAATAAACTGCAGTGAGAGCCCGGCAGCAACCCAACACTCCATATCACTCTCTCAACGATGAGCTGCTTCAAATAGACAAGATTGACTCGCCGCTGGCTTTCACTTGGGAACATGTCTACCTCACTTAAAAATGAACATACACCACACTATTCCGGGTTATCTGTGGAAAGAAAAGGATGCTGAAGGCTGTAGATTATGAGGCAGCTCTGTGGATATACTAAGATGCTATTGCCAGTTGCTCTGATCAATCCCATTTGTCAATGCAAATATAGGATGATGAATTTCCTATGCTACTCAATTGCCTGGGGCACTTCCACTTACTGTACCTATAGAAGTTGAAACAGTTTGTTATCTAGGGGCGAACGGGGAACAAATTAACACTTTTATGCTTTTGCTTGTTATGAAAATATTATTTGAGTTAGATTAGTAGTATGTTTTATACAAACAGCATACATATCTCAGCTACCATTACACACTGTAACTGAAATGGCGCTGGGAGGAATAGCAGCCGTTTTACAGGCACCTGATCAATTGTGCTATTTTATGTTTTTTTTTATGTTTGCGTTGATCTTAACTATTTTGGTACATAATGTCTCCACCAAATAGATCTCCTGGACATCAGAATTGAAATCTCTAACGTTGATTTGGATGAAGATTTCTACTTCAATGAGTCGCCGGCGAAGGACATACTGCTCGTTCTGGACCAGGCCCAAATCCCCAACACTCCAAAAAGGAAGAGGCAGCGTTATAGAGGCCGGCGTACGGGATACCTGACAAGGCTACGTCGGCGAGTGGACAAACCACTCAGTGTAGACATTGTTAATGTTGTAAATCAAATCAAATCAAATGTATTTATATAGCCCTTCGTACATCAGCTGATATCTCAAAGTGCTGTACAGAAACCCAGCCTAAAACCCCAAACAGCAAGCAATGCAGGTGTAGAAGCACGGTGGTTAGGAAAAACTCCATAGAAAGGCCAAAACCTAGGAAGAAACCTAGAGAGGAACCAGGCTATGTGGGGTGGCCAGTCCTCTTCTGGCTGTGCCGGGTGGAGATTATAACAGAACATGGCCAAGATGTTCAAATGTTCATAAATGACCAGCATGGTCGAATAATAATAAGGCAGAACAGTTGAAACTGGAGCAGCAGCACGGCCAGGTGGACTGGGGACAGCAAGGAGTCATCATGTCAGGTAGTCCTGGGGCATGGTCCTAGGGCTCAGGTCCTCCGAGAGAGAGAAAGAAAGAGAATTAGAGAGAGCATATGTGGGGTGGCCAGTCCTCTTCCGGCTGTGCCGGGTGGAGATTATAACAGAACATGGCCAAGATGTTCAAATGTTCATAAATGACCAGCATGGTCGAATAATAAATAAATGACTACTGTAGCTGGAAATGGCAGACTTTTAATGGAATATCTACATAGGCGTACAGAGGTCCCTTATCAGCAACCATCACTCCTTTGTTCCAATGACACGTTATGTTAGCTAATCCAAGTTTATGATTTTAAAAGGCCAATTGATCATTAGAAAACCCTTTTTAGAATTATGTTAGCACAGCTGAAAACCATTGTTCTGATTAAAGAAGCAACAAAACTGTCCTTCTTTAGAAGAGTTGAGTATCTGAAGCATCAGCATTTGTGGGTTCGATTACAAGCTCAAAATGGGCAGAAACAAAGACCTTTCTTCCATACAAGAAATTGCCAAGAAACTGAAGATCTCGTACAGCGCTGTGTACTACTCCCTTCACAGAACAGCACAAACTGGCTCTAACCAGAATAGAAAGAGGAGTGGGAGGCCCCAGTACACAACTGAGCAAGAGGAAAAGTACATTAGTGTGTCTACTATGAGAAACAGACACCTCACAAGTCCTAGAAGGCCAGCATCCCAGAGTCACCTCTTCACTGTTGACGTTGAGACTGGTGTTTTGTGGGTACTATTTAATGAAGCTGCCAGTTGAGGACTTGTGATACGTCTGTTTCTCAAACTAGATACTCTAATGTACTTGTCTTCTTGCTCAGTTGTGCACCGGGGCCTCCCACTCTTTCTATTCTGGTTAGAGCCTGTCCTCTTCTGGCTGTGCCAGGTGGAGATTATAGCAGAACATGGCCAAGATGTTCAAATGTTCATATGGCCAGAAGGGTCAAATAATAATAATCACAGTGTTTGTAGAGGGGGCAACAGGTCAACAGGAGTAAATGTCAGTTGGCTTTTAATAGCCGATCATTCAGAGATAAAGACAGCAGGTGCGGTAGACAGAGATAGTCGAAAACAGCAGGTATCACGTCCGGTGAACAGGTCAGGGTTCAATAGCGACAGGCAGAATAGTTGAAACTGGAGCAGCAGCACGACCAGGTGGGCTGGGGGCAGCAAGGAGTCCTCCGAGAGAGAAAGAGAGAGAGAGAGAGAGAGAGAGAGAGAGAGAGAGAGAGAGAGAGAGAGATTGAGAGAGAGAGAGAATTAGAGGGAGCATACTTAAATTCACAGAGGACACCAGATAAGACAGGAGAAATACTCCAGATATAACAGGCTGCCACCGAGCCCCCCGACAGATAAACTATTGCGGCATAATTACTGGAGGCTGAGACAAGAGGGGTCGGGAGACACTGTGGCCCCGTCTGACGATACTCCCGGACAGGGCAAACCAGGCAGGATATAACCCCACCCACTTTGCCAAAGCACAGTCCCACACCACTAGAGGAATATCTTCAAACCACCAACGTACTACCCTGAGATCTCATGAAGATCTCCCCCACATCACAAAGCCGAGGTGGGGCGCCAACCTGGACAGGAAGAACACCATCAAGTTTGCGAGAGTCTCATCTTTCCATAGTGGGGTCATAATAACATTCGGACGCTACAGACGTTTTCGTGAGAAGTTCAATTTTCTCATATTCTGACAAACACCGCTGTAGCTCTGTCACCTTTCACCGCAGATGCAGAAGGCCGACATCAGGGGATGCGATGGATTGAGACGCAGCCCATGCAAAATTTAAACAGACAGATTTTTACAGGGATGTTTTTTATGCTAATTCGATTTCTGCGGTGGAGAGGACATCGACTCCAGGGGTTATTTAAACACAATTGTGAAATTGTCCAAATAGTTTTGGTTCGTTAAAATGGGAGTTCGACGTACAAAAACGGTTCACCCGATTTAGACGAAAATACCCTCAAATTAAAGCTGTCAGTCTCCACTTTAACCCCATTGTACCATTTCGAATGGAGTTCAAAACAACCAACAAATGGGTCACTGTCCAAATACTTTTGGACTTCACTGTATATTTACTTTAAAATCCTTCAAATCCAGAATTCATGGATTTAAACACAAGCTATTAAGGCATGTTTGTTTTCTCAGGCAATCCCATGTCTTTTGTAGCACTGGACAGTGATGTATGTAGTAATCCCATGACAGTGATGTATGTAGTAATCCCATGACAGTGATGTATGTAGTAATCCCATGACAGTGATGTATGTAGTAATCCCATGACAGTGATGTATGTAGTAATCCCATGACAGTGATGTATGTAGTAATCCCATGACAGTGATGTATGTCCCATGTAACCCCATGACAGTGATGTATGTAGTAATCCCATGACAGTGATGTATGTAGTAATCCCATGACAGTGATGTATGTAGTAATCCCATGACAGTGATGTATGTAGTAATCCCATGACAGTGATGTATGTAGTAATCCCATGACAGTGATGTATGTAGTAATCCCATGACAGTGATGTATGTAGTAATCCCATGACAGTGATGTATGTAGTCTCCATCAGCAGAAGAAACCTGAGTGGCCGTCGATCTCTTTCCTCCATGTGAAGCCAACAGAAATGACTCCGGTGACCGGCAAGTGTAATTACGAGTGCGTCTGATCCAAGGACATTCTCCCCTTCTCCTCGGGCTTTGGCACGAGTGGCGGAGAGGGTCACTGTTTAATAATGAACAGGTCGAGCCTCCTGTAACGGATACATGCACCTGCTTTGTGCATCAGTCAATTACCTAATTAGAACTCTCCCTCAGGGGAAAACCAATACCTGGGCCTGGAGCCGCCGCTGGTCCCCCGCCTCCTCCTCCATGTGAACGGACGTGGCGAGCCACTGGCCAGACAAACAGCTACCTGTGTGTGTGTAGAACAAACGAAGTGGGAGCAGTGTCGATTTGCACAGATCGGGTACCGCTCATGGGAAACTGGGTGCAGCTTCTCTCTAAGATTATGATTGACCAGAAGAAGGGCTACAACCCGCTCCTCATCCTGCACTGGCCTGAGAAAGTTATCCATGCTCCCCAGAGGTTAGGGACTACCTTAGAGGGTACTCACCTGGACAGGTGGGCGTCTCCTGTGTGGCTGATTGATGGTCAGCCATGATGTCCAGGGCTGGTCAGGGCTTGACACTGCTGGCCTGCCTGGCCGAGCGAGCTGCAGTACAGGCCCAGAGACACTTAAGCCAATCAGGGACAGCTCTGCGGTGATTAAGCTGCTCACTTTGGCCTCTGGAGAGGGAAGAGAGGGAAGAGTGATGGGGCTCCGGGAAGGGAGAGGGCCGCTCAGGATCACTCTAATGTAGAGGCTATACATCTTCATCTCAACTCCCACATGCCTCCTGCACGCCATCGCCTCCCCCGGCCCTAGCTCCTCACCCCCCCTCACCCCCAGGCCTTGTCACTCAGGCAAATACACCTCTCCCTTCCTCCCCTGCTAGTCCTGATGCACAGCCAAACAACACCCATACACGCATGGGATGTTTTACAACACAGCTAAATCAATTTCTGCTTATTAATAACAACTATGGGGTAAATCACAGAGATGGGCGGAGGACATCTGGCGAGGGGAAGAAAGGAGATTGAAGTGGGAGGGGCATGTTCCTAAAAATCTATTTTCACACAGAACTATTATGTTATTGAGAAGGGAATGACTGATTGGGGCTGAGTGGGAAAGGAAATGTGAAGATGAATTAACTGTTAATGCTGCTGTGTGCACTGTTAAAGCATTGGAAAAGCAGCAAAAGGGCTTCTGGATTCACGTGTGTTTAAGAACACTTAAAATCAAGAGAATGGCCAATAATGTGTGTTTTTTTAGTGGTCTGTTTGTGAATCTGATTGTTGGGATCATGTTTCTAAGGAAAATATAACCTACGGTATTTGAAATGCGTCATGTGTTGTTTATTCATGAACACAGGGAGATGCAATAAGAAAAGCAATTACACTTTTGGGTCCTTTTTCCATGTTCCTCTACCAAAGCATCATTATGCTAAGGCCTACAGATTGAGGTGAGCAGGTCACCACAGGCATAGATCCTTGCGCCTGGAGAGAGAGAGAGAGAGAGAGAGATCTGTCCTGCCTCCTGCCTCCTGCCTCCTGCCTCCTGCCTCCTGCCTCCTGCCTCCTGCCTCAGCGGAGTGCTTGTAGACTTCAAGCTACTAATAAAGCTAACGCAGAAATGTAAAGGCAGGGCGATTAATGAGAGAACTCTGCCTGTGACATCTCAGACGCTCTAATGTTGGGAGAGACGCTTCCTCCCTGCGCTTTAATCCATCACCGGCCACCATAACCCATTTATGGCGTGACGCTTTATTTTGATCCCCCTCTGGTGGCGTGACCACACAGACACTTAGAGAGGAAAGGGCCATGCAGTGCAGTACTGTCTAGAAGGAGAGAATGCCCAGAACCCGATCTAGACTTGGGGATACATTTTATTTTGCAGCTATTGAAATGTATGCTGCAGTACAGTAGGGACATTGTAGTAACACTACTTGTCACAGTGGTAACGTCATGTTGTGGTAGTAAACAATGCTGCCTACTACTGAAGCAGTGCTGGTCATATCATGATTGGAAAATGAAACACTTGGGACATTTTAAATTTGACAGTGTTTTGCCTTTTTGGCATTTCTTAAAAGTGTTATGCACTGTCTGATCCCATATTGTTTGCCTAGCTAGTTATTTAGAACTAGTAAGTCACGCTCAAAGGCCCATTGTAACATGCTCTAATTGAACAGGTTAACTCAGTTTCCAGGCCCCTGTTGTCTAACTTGCAAAAACCTTGTCTTGTTTTGATTCTAATGGTAGCATGATACTACACTAACATGGATACGTCCCTGAGGTCCACCATCAGAGACCTGTTACAGCCAGGGGGTGTAGGCAAACCATGCAAGCCACGCATTCACTGCATTTTTCATGAGGGGGAACGAGCCCTCTGTGTGCAATATTTATGATCTGCCCTCATGAATTCAAAAACAATACTTGACTTCTCACTGCAGGTCGTGAGGAGGAATTGCAGCTGCCAGGGGCTTGTAACTGGCCCGAGGAGGCTCCTCTTAAGCTGAGCTCCAGGATGCAGCGTGGAGCTGTTTGAGGTCTTTGTTGGGCTCCACAGTGTGTTCCGGGATTACTCTTTCTTTCTTGCTCTGGGAGGAGTGAAGGTCTCTCTCTCTCTCTCTGACTCACCCCTGTTTGTTATGTCACTGTGTAACTGTGGTGTCAATCAAGAGATCTATGAGCTCACTTCCTCTAAACCAGGTAGATTGACTCTTTAAGAGTTACTGGAGGCCTCACTTCCATTATCCACTCCCAACTGCAAATTAACTTAAAGGTTTTCAGGTCGATAAAGTTCAAAACAATCATTTGCATGTCAATGTCCTCTCCCTTCTTTTCCCAAACATACAGCTGACGCCTTTAATTCCTCATTCAAAGTCAAGAGTGCTCTCTGTGTTTTGTTTCACCCGAGTTGATTTGCTGGGTGACAACATAAAAATCCTGACGCATTTTAAAGGCTTGTCTGAAACAAGAGACTTTTGGCTTGAAATATTTTTAAAGCCTAGGTCCGCAACTGTTTGTTTCGATGATTGTAATTTTGACAGGAACACAAAATATTTGGTTCTGTTTTGAATTGCAGTAACTTTCAGTCATGCCACTTGTCATACTGTATTTGATTATCAATCAAAATCATTTGATCCAATATAATATACAATCATTTACAGTTCTAAATACAGCTAAACCTTTGGATCAAAACAAACAGGAGAGATGTGATTGAGCAGCATGTCCTGTAGTTAGCATGTTAGTCATCAGTTACAGGCCATGATGTTCCGCTCTGACAACCATTTACTGCAGGAAGCATTCGTTAAGGAATATGTCAATATTATGTCAAGTAATCATGATTACTCTTGTTTTCTAAAATGCATGAAAAATGGCTTAAAACAGTTTGGGACATTGAAAAAAGACTTTGGCTACGCTAAACTTGTCTGCCTACGGTTGAAATTACATTGTAATAAATCATCATATTCTCCCATGCTTTCATTTGAATAATGGCAATTTATTGTATGTCCTAATATGACATTTAACGCCACTGTCCATCTTCCAATCAATAGATGGCTGGGTGTGATCATTTACCAATGATCCTTTCACCAGTCATCCATCTGCCATCGTCATATGCTCCGTTCATGACCATTCAATCCAGATTTATTTAGCTGCCTCTCATCAGTTGCGTGGATCATGTCCATACAAATCCAAGGGAATGAAAATCACGGGAGGAACTAGCAGGAGCCAATTTGGAAATAGTAGGGAGGCGGGATATATTTGAAGCAGTGGCTAAAATCCACCTGAATGCCTGACCTGACCTCACTGGGAGGGAGGAAGGGAGGCCTGGATGAAGGATGAAGCTAGTCTGGCCAGATGAGCAGTTTAGGACATGGGGATTACTACTATTTATGTATCATGATATTGGACGAAAGAATTTGTGTTGTTCCTGTGGAATCTGGTCAGGGGGATCAGGCGGGCTCTAACATTTACCCCCCCCCCCCCAACATCCCCCCTGAGTATCTATGTCAGAACCTTCTCTCTCTTGCTCTGTATTTTACCTTTTGTCCCTTGTTCCTCTCCAGCAAATCCTATAACTGCCCTGCTAGCCAGCCTTGAAAGCTATCATGTCTTTAATAATGTATAATGTTTGCATTCTGTTTTACCCACGTCATAGACTGTATTATAGTCAAGGCTCATCCTATATTGTATAACCAAACTCATTCTAATATTTCTGTATTTCTTAATTCCTTTCTTTTTGGCCTGTTAGCCAGCTTGCCTGTTAGCCAGCTTACCTGTTAGCCAGCTGGCCTGTTAGCCAGCTTGCCTGTTAGCCAGCTGGCCTGTTAGCCAGCTTGCCTGTTAGCCAGCTGGCCTGTTAGCCAGCTGGCCTGTTAGCCAGCTTGCCTGTTAGCTTGCCTTACCAGACCCGGGCTTCAGCAGCATCAGATGTCATCCAATGGAGACAAAGTGAGTCAGACAAACCTGCCGGACAGACCTCTGAGGAGGAGACCTCACTCCACACTGAAGTGCTATGAGTGCCTGGGAGTCGTCTTACAAGAAACACTTATTGCGTTTTGTATTGAGCATGATGTTATGAAAATTTAATGCGGCTATTGTGGTGTTTTCTGCTGTGTGTGTGAGCACGTGAGAGCAAGCATGAACATGCTCATGTGTTTTTGTGTGTATGTGTGTATGTGTGGCTGCGTTTACAAAGGCAGCCCAATTCAGCTTTTTTTGTCTTCACTAATTGGTCTTTTGACCAATCAGATCAGCTCTGAAAAAAAATCTGATTTGAAAAGATCAGAATTGATTGTTAAACATTATTTGGAAAAAAATATATCAGAATTGGCTGCCTGTATAAACGCAGCATGTGTGTCCGTATTTGAAACCGGCACCAGTCAGAGGAGAAAACACTGTGAGCTTTGCATAATCATATATCATGGAGGTCTCCAGCTCCTGTGGGTTGATGTGCGGATCAAAGTACACAATAAGTCGATGGTTGATTCCCGGCTGCTGTATTGGCAATCGTTACTGCGCAGGTCTCTCTCCATTTACTGCCTTACAGCTCTACAGTATATTCCTCTAGGTTCGTATGCATGTTACACCGCTATTGGCAAAGCAATAGTGTAAAAATACAATACCAAAAGTGAACAAATATGTACAAACAACAATACAGCAGAAAGCAGAGAAAGCCAAGCAGAGCAACATGACACAATATTCAAGGTGATATATTTATTTTTCTTATGTTACACTAAGCCCTTCTGAGTAATATTTCAATCAATATGCATCCCATATTAGGAATGTATTCCATGGTAGCAATTTGAGGACATGGTAATATGGTCAGTTATTAGAAGAGAAAAAAACACATTTCTGTAAACCAAGAAATGTCTCAGGCTAATTTCGAAATGTTTATTTTGGAAATAGGTAGACCATGTATTGAATAAACTATCATGGATTATTTATATTAGATAAAAGAAAATCTCATGAAAATGGATTACAAAGAAGCAGTGTCCATTAAAATGTTCATAGTTTCCAAATCATGTGGTCTGATATTGAATCTGCAAGGATTAAGTGCATTCATTTTGACCCCTTTTATCTGTTTAAACATGATTAAACATACCCTCATGACCCATTCAATTCAGCTTGTTCATCTCAACAATATACAATATGCTTCTACATTAGTGTTGCTATCTAAATGAATTCAGTTCTATCAATGACCATGAAAGAAAACGACAATAAAAAGAAAATGACCATAAAAGAAAATTACCTTAATAACTGGACATAGTTGCATGTTCTTGTCATAAAGTGCCCTTATATTACTATCATGGGGAGAAACTATTACACAATAACCTTTGTCAAACTTCAATGTGAGCATTACAAAGAAGCTGATCGTGGACTACAGGAAAAGGCGAACCGAACAGGTCTCCATTAACATCAACAGGGCTGTAGGGGAGCGGGTCGAGAGTTTCAAGTTCCTTGGTGTCCACATCAACAAACTATCATGGTCCAAACACACCAAGACAGTCGTGAAGAGGGCACGACAACAAATTTTCCCCCTCAGGAGACTGAAAAGATTTGGCTTGGGTCCCCAGATCCTCAAAAAGTTCTACAGCTGCACCATCGAGAGCATCCTGACCGGTTGCATCACCGCCTGGTATGGCAACTGCTCGGCATCTGCTACAGAGTGTAGTGTGTACGGCCCAGTACATCTCTGGGGCCAAGCTTCCTGCCATCCAGGACCTATATAATAGGCAGTGTCAGAGGAAAGCCCATAAAATTGTCAGAGACCCCAGTCACCCAAGTCATAGACTGTTTTCTCTGCTACAGCACGGCAAGTGGTACCGGAGCTTCAAGTCTAGTACCAAAAGGCTCCTTAACAGCTTCTACCCCCAAGCCATAAGACTGCTGAAAATGTAATCAAATGGCCACCAGACGATTTACTTTGACCCCCCCACCCCCCTTTGTTTTGTACACCGCTGCTACTCGCTGTTTATTATCTATGCATAGTCACTTCACCCCTACCAACATGTACAAATGACCTGAACTAACCTGTACCCCCGCACACTGACTCGGTACTGGTACCCCCTGTATATAGCCTCGTTATTGTTATTTTGTTGTGTTACTTTTAATTATTTTTTACTTTAGTTTATTTGGTAAATATTTTTTTAACTCTTCTTGAACTGCGCTATTGCTTAAGGGCTTGTAAGTAAGCATTTCACGCTAAGGTCTACACTTGTTGTAATCTGCGCATGTGACAATTCAAGTTAGATTTAATTTGATTTGAAAAAAGAAAAGAGTTTTCAAAGGTCTTTTCCTTCTTAAGATACTGTAGAAGCATAATAAAACTTTTTAATTTCAATTCAAATTGTTCCTCTGACACACATGATTTGGGTCAAATGAGAGAGGTGTCTAGGTCCTGTGCAGAGAGGTTTCTAGGTCCTGTGCAGAGAGGTGTCTAGGTCCTGTGCAGAGAGGTGTCTAGGTCCTGTGCAGAGAGGTGTCTAGGTCCTGTGCAGAGAGGTGTCTAGGTCCTGTGCAGAGAGGTGTCTAGGTCCTGTGCAGAGAGGTGTCTAGGTCCTGTGCAGAGAGGTGTCTAGGTCCTGTGCAGAGAGGTGTCTAGGTCCTGTGCAGAGAGGTGTCTAGGTCCTGTGCAGAGAGGTGTCTAGGTCCTGTGCAACATGTCGATGCCGTAGCAAAGGAACATCTCATAAAAAATAGGTCAAATGATAAAAAGCTGTGTTTTAGGTCACATACTCGTTAGATCATTCACTGCTGAGCTGGAATTGGAAACCCTGTTTGCCTGACCCTTGGGAACTGGGGTGCAACCCCTTACATTGCACACCGTCACTTGAAGCACAGCCTCGTTCTAAATCAACAGGGTCAAGTGAAGGAAAGAGCCAGGACCGGCCAGCAGAAAACAGATCTGGCCAAACAGAGAGATCAGGCGGTAAATATTCTCTCTGCTTCTGACACAGCCAGGAGCCGGTGCAGTGCTGCTCTGGAAGGAGGCTCTGATATTAATATTGATGGTTATCGTGCGTTCAAAGCTGAAAAACAGGGGAGAGGTGGTGAAGTGGACATTTTTATAAAAACTCTTTTATAGTCTCGTAACTGAAATCCATTTCCCTTGGCCCCCCAAAAAATGTAGCTACTATCTTGAGGCCTTTTTCTGGGGAGAAATGCAGCCATAACTGTTATTAGGGGTCTATAATCCTCCCTCTGCTAACCTTTGTGCACTTAAGGAGTTAACTAGTTTGTTGTCTTCTTTTACTAAATCATAATTTCTTATCCTGGGTGACCTAAATTATGATTGGGAAATGCAGGCTTCAGACAATCTAAAAAAACATGTGTAATGATCTAAACCCAACCCAGCTGGTGACTAAGCCTTCACGGCCCAACCCTTGAGGTCCTTCAAAGTCAACTCTGTTAGATCTTATTTGAACAAATTCACCAGAGAAATATGTTTCTACTTGTGTCTTCGCCCAAAACATTAGTTACCACTGCCCAGTTCTTCGTGTTAGCGGTGTGAGAATACAGAAATCCAAGCCTCGTGTCATCACAAAGAGGAACATTGAAAACTTCAGTGAACAGGCTTTTTTTTTTTACATTATATTTGTTTTAGTGACCTTGATTGTATTTCAGCTGTCCCTGAACCTGATTCAGCTTTCAGCCTCTCTGCAGATATCTTCAATACTATTGTGGATAATCATCCTCTCTTCAAAAAAAATGAAGGGTTTAAGATAGATCGAATGCCTGGTATAGCCAGGAATTATCAGAAGTCATTCATAAAAGAGATGCTGCTTGGGTCAAGGCCAGGAACACAGGCCGAGGCCCGGACAGACAAGCTTTAAAGCAACTGAGAAATCATTGTGTTAAACAAATCAGAAAGGCTACATCTGATTAGTATGTAACCACTCTTTCAGATTGTAATGGGAACCCGTCAAAATTCTGGAAAACTGTCACATCCCTGAAGGGTTCTACCTCCTCCTCTCTGCCACAACAAATTCATTCAGGCACCGGACTCATTATGATTTCCTTTTGCCATCATTGATGCATTTTATCACCATTTTACTTCAGATGGATATCTCTTTGAAATTACTTTTAAGCCTATTCACAATGATATTGGGCTGGATGCTGAAAAAGGAAACTTGTTGAATGATCAGAGAAATTATAGTCAAAGCTTTTCTTTGAAGTCCTGGATGCTTTGTTAGCAATAGACAGGAAATCGACAGGAGCCGACCAATTGGATCCTGGTCTACTTAAGTGTGCAGAGCCCATCATTGTTGGCTCAATAACCCATGTTTATATTTTCACATTGTCATCAGGAAATATTCCAGAAATATGGAAATCAGCCCATTTCAAAACTTTCTTGTCTAGCTAAGATTCTTAAGTTCTGGGCAAATGTACAACTTTGTTCTTTTTTTATCTGAGAAATGTATTTTGAAAGTAAATCAATCATGGTTTAGAGCTGGGCATAGCACTACTACAGCTACGACTTTAGGGGTTCATTATCTTGTCAATGCTTTAGATACTACAATGAAATGTGCTGCTTTGTTTGTGGACTTTTGATACTGTTGATCGTGCTATTTTTTTGAATAAGTTGCCCTCGATAGGCCTGAGCTCTGACGCCTGTTCTTGGTTTCATGTTTATCTTGGTAAGAGAACTCAGGCCATCGTGATGGATGGGGTTAAGTATAAAGTTGTGCCACAAGGGTCTGCCACACATGTTCTCTTCACTATTTATATGAACACCATTGGTCAATCTGTTAAAAATTGAACATTTTGTTTGTATGCAGATGTTACTATTATGTCGGCTATTCGCCAGACTGTTGATCTGGCTGTGTCAAAACTACAGTCAGATTTTATAGCTATGCCTTGTGCTTAAAGACACAGTCAACTTAGTGCATGTACACTTCTGACCCACTGGAATTGTGATACTGTGAATTATAAGTGAAATAATCTGTCTGTAAACAATTGTTGGTAAAATGACATGTGTCATGCACACAGTAGATGTCCTAGCTGACTTGCCAAAACTATAGTTTGTTAACAAGACATTTGTGGAGTGGTTGAAAAACGGGTTTTAATGACTCCAACCTGAATGTATGTAAACTTCAGACTTCAACTGTGCATGTTCACTCATTAGATGGTTCTCCAATCAAACATGCTCCACGCATATAAATACTGAGGCATTTGGATTTATATGGATTTGACATTTGAAAAACAAATACAGTGCATTCAGAAGGTATTCAGACTCCTTGACATTTTCACATTTTGTTACTTTACAGCCTTATTCTTAAATGTATGAAATTGTTTTTTTCTCTCTCATCAATCTACACACCTAATCTACACACCTAATCTACACACCTAATCTACACACCTAATCTACACACCTAATCTACACACCTAATCTACACACCTAATCTACACACCTAATCTACACATCTACCTAATGACAAAGCCAATTTTTTTTTTAGCAAATGTATTAAAAATAAAAAACAGAAATATCACATTTACATACAGTGTGTTGTCAGATCCTTTACTGAATACTTATATAAATAAGGTATAAATAAGGTATTTCTGTTTTTTATTTTGAATACATTTGCACAAATTTCTAAAAACCTGTTTGCGCTTTGCCATTGTGGGGTATTGTGTGTCGATTGATGAGATGTTTTATTTATTTAATCCATTTCAGAATAAGGCTGTAATGTAAAACATAATGTCAAGTCAAGGGGTCTGAATAATATCCAAATGCACTGTGTATGACCTGGTTACGAATCTAATACTTCAAGTTAGCTTTATCTACAGATAACAGATCGCGCCTTTCTGTAAGCAGTAGAAAGCAGTTCATTCAGTAAACATTTTTATCTGTTCTTGATTATGGTGACATTATTTACCAAAATGCAGCTGCTAAAGCTTTGCATGGCATCTACCATGGTGCCCTTCGCTGTGTTACAGGCGACAGTTTTGATACTCATCACTGTATCCTGTATCAAAAGGTTGGCTAGACTTCGCTAAAGACATGTAGATCTTTACATTACTCACTTTTTGTTTACAAGGGCCTACTTCATAAACCTCCACGTTATCTAACTTTGCTGTTGAACTATAGAAACCTGTGTTGCCTAACTCATTCACATGATTGGTTAACTCTGAAAGTTCCTAGGATCTCCGCCGAGCTAGGTAAATCTGCTATTAGTTTTAATGCACCGAATTGCTCTAACAAAATTCCTTTGAACTCATGGCTTGGTTTTTGAACTGACATGCACTGTCACCTGTCAACCTTATATAGACAGGTGTGTTCCTTTCCAAATCATGTCCAATCAATTGTATTTACCACAGGTGGAGTCCAATCAAGTTGTAGAAACAGCTCAAGGATGATCAATGGAAACAGGATGGGCTCCACCTCAATTTCGACTGTCACAGCAAAGGGTCTGAATACATATGTAAATAAGCTGCTTCTGTTTTTATTTTAAATACATTTGCAAACATGTCTACAAACCTGTTTTCACTTTGTCATTATGGGGTATTGTGTGTAGATTGATGAGAGGGAAACATGATTTAATCCATTTCAGAATAAGGCTGTAATTAATGTAACAAAATGTGGAAAAAGTCAAGGGGTCTGAATACTTTCAAAATACGCTGTCGATCTCAATATGTTTTCCCTGTTAAAATAAAGGTAAAAATAATTAAAATAAGAATAAAAATAAGTAGAGGATAGCCAGATGTGTGTGTAGTTGGAGGAGGAGAATCCAGACTGGACAGCCATCAATTCCCAGACAGGAAGTGAGCAGTCCCCCAAGTCTAGAGCTTCTGCTGATTGGGTCAGGGAAGAGGCCAGAGTAGTCAGCCTGGAACAGCCTACAACCCTTATCCGAACAAATCATCAGACTTATCTCACATGTAGACACATCAATGTGCACAAACAGACTGGCCAGCCAGGACCCTTTAGGGGTGGCAGAGACCTACCTCAATACACATGCAGCCAAACGCACCATCTGAGAGGAAAACGTGTAATTGAAATGGATTGTGACATCATTGGTTTTGGGTGACCGGCTATGACATGAGAGGCGATTTCATGAGCATATATGATGCATCTAATGGTGATACAGGACACAGTGGGCCCATACAAGGGGATCATTTATGTATGCTCCAAGGTACTTAAACGAGGCTAAGTATGATGGATCATCTAAATTTGCTCATCGAGGCCCCGAGGTAAGATGTTGTGGAAATATTTTATGTCATCCTCTGCGACAACCAAAAAACGTACACAGTTAAATGCTTAGATAAGCAGCACTCTTAGTTTTCAGTGTGATGTTTCTCCTGAACCTCCTTATGGTTCAGTGCTGTATGACCCAGGGCTCCGGGCGCCTGCTCTCCCTCTACCGCATAAACTTAATGCCCCGCCCGGACGGCCTAGCTTACTTCCACCACAGCGGAGACGGACGCTGCCTTTAACCCCCCTTACCCCCACCCCTCCAAACCCCTCATAAGGCTTCCCTGAGGGTACCCCAGGACCCATATGAGTCTCTGCTTCTCTTCCCCTCTAGACCCCTCCACCTCTCCACTCCTCTGTGTGTCTCCTCTCGTCCTCCAGGCGTTGGAGGGACACGGACGCTGCTCTCTTCTACGTCCTTGGTAACCTTGGACATAGAAGAGAGTGTTGGCAAGATGTGGAGTGATAGCACAAATGAGCGTGTTGTTGTCGTGTTGTGTGGCTGCAGCAGTAGCAGCGCTGCCTGGACAGACTTATTCATCTCAGGGGATTGTCCCCCGAGCCAAAGAGCAGATGGTGTGCACAGCGGAGGAGAGGAGGGATCGCTAACATCGAGGTATGGATGGAAAGGAGAGGGGCAACATGGATGAAGAGTGCATATCATGTCTATGAAGGCACATTTAGGAGACTCATTCTTGGGTTTTTAAAGCCCTGTAGGCCATAGGGATAGTACTCATTGGCTGATTGACTGTGTTCGGGTGTTAGGGTCATTTCTTTAGAGAAAGAATAGGACAGAATGTTAAAAACATACACTGAATGCTAATCATCATCCTCTTATAGTATGTGCGTTTCTACAGTCCAGATTCTGTTCCTCATACAATCATACTGTACATGTGAAAAGAAAGTACTATACATTTTCCCTCTTATATTCGCTCTATGTCCCCATCAACTATCTCAACCTTCCACTCTCCCCCTTCCCTCCCCCTCAGCAGCCTATAGCTCCTTGCCCACTGGGCACAGACGTCAGTTCAACGTCTAATTAAAATTCATTTGGTTGACTTGTCAAGTAATGTGTATTTAATGTGAAATCAACCCCAAATTTCATACTGTTATTGGATTTAGGTTCAAAGTTGAGTGAAATAAATATGAAATTCCCTTACGTTGATAACATTTTGTAAATCCAAACAGTTTTCCACGTTGATCACGTTGAGTTGTTTGGTTGAAATGGCATGGAATTAACGTTGATTCAACCAGTGTGAGTCTGTATCTTCAAAGGTGCTTTTGTAGTCTTAACAAATTTCCCCTCCAACAGAAGTAAAACAGTTATGAGGTAGAGGATTAAAAGAATGCTGCTCTCTCAGATCCTGAACAGGCATCATTAAGACTTTTTTATTGTCTAATAACCCTGACAATAGACTTGGAGGAGTCTTGTACAATACTGTATATTGACATAGCCAGGCCAGATTCAACATCCTTTTGAAAGCAGTAAGGTTAATCAACATACGAATTGAGAAATTGTTCATGTAAGAAATGGCTTCCGAAAAAATAATCTGAAAGTGATCAGAAGTAGCGGTCAAATTAAATTTTTCAGGAGAGGATTTCTTTTCCATTTTTCCTCTCCTTCTCTGACTAGCAGCTTATGTTGGGTCTCAGCTTTAAAGCTGCACAGCTGCCATCACTCAGTGAGAAGAGACTGTAGGACAGTGGCCCCGTGCGTCCATGTTACAGTGTGTGAGGCCAATCCTCTCCTGTCTGCTGTCAATCACACATCAACTGTCCGTCAGCCATTGACACTGTGGGGACGAGACCGAGATGAGACCACTGGAGACAGACGCACCGCTGTCATATCATCT
The DNA here is from genome assembly GCF_036934945.1 of Oncorhynchus masou masou. Classification (NCBI taxonomy): domain Eukaryota; kingdom Metazoa; phylum Chordata; class Actinopteri; order Salmoniformes; family Salmonidae; genus Oncorhynchus; species Oncorhynchus masou. Next base: position 27,836,047 of record NC_088219.1, read on the forward strand.
TGTTGTTTTATCATCCTGTCCGTCCCCCTGTTAAGCGGTGATTAGAAACCATTCAGGAAGTTTAGCACACGGACGTGATGTGTGAAAGAGTGACAGGACCGCGCCACGTGTTCTCTCCTCTGCTACCCCCACTGCCCTCGCTGCACCCTCTGCCCTAACAGGGCCCAAACACCAGCCACCACCCACGGCACTGTTCTGAGACTGGGGTGTGTGTTGTTATTGTGTGTCTTATTGACTTATGCTGATGTTTGGTTGCAATGGTCAGTGAACAATATTTTAGGATACAATGTTGATGCATTGTTCGATCACCAAAGCCTGAACCAAGGAGATGTGGTACCTTATTAAAAGCTGTGGATTCTTTGTTCTATCTAGGATGCCTAACACTGACTCCAACAATGTGACTAAACAAGATAACGACGGGAATCATCCAGGGCAGGGCTTTGCGCAACACATCTCTGGATGTGTCACAAAGTTAAGGACTTGCACATTTCGAGAAAGGCAGGTCGCCTAACTGTTAATTCTTAAGCCTCTGAGAGGGGGTGTTGGAGGGGGGGATTGGGGACGGGGACAGAGACTCCTTGCGGGTATGACTGTAGTAGTGATTTACTAAATGTCAAATGAACAGCAGCGAGGAGTAAAAACCAGACCTCTTGGCTGGGAGCTTTTTTAGCATTTCACGCCCTGATTGTGAGACTCGTTCCCATGTTGGCCACACGTCATCACAGTATATATGTGGAAGCCGTGTGGGGAGCGAAACGGCCAGCGTTCATAAAACACGTGCACATGTACACACGCACATGCACGAAAGCACTCACACACACACATTTGCAGTATCAGTTAAAAGTTTGGACACAGCTATTCATTCCAGGGTTTTTCTTTATTTTTATTATTTTCTACATTGTGAAATAATAATGAACACATCAAAACTATGAAATAACACATATGGAATCATGTTGTAACCAAAGAATTATTAAACAAATGAAATATATTTTAGCTTCTTCAAAGTAGCCACCCTTTGCCTTGATGACAGCTTTGCACACTCTTGGATTTCTCTGAACCAGTAAAAAAAAACCTTGATTTAACTAGGCCAGTCAGATAAGAACAAATTCTTATTTACAATGACAGCCAAGGAACAATAATTTATAACAATAATGCCTTGTTCAGGGGTAGAATGACAGATTTTTACCTTGTCAGCTCAGGGATTTGATCTTGCAACCTTGAGGTTAGTAGTCCAAAGCTCTAACCACTAGACTACCTGTAAGCAAAGATAAGCAGAAATCCATCGTTACTTTAAGACACGAAGGTCAGTCAATCTGGAAAATTTCAACAACTTTGATAGTTTCTTTAAGTTGGCGGCAGGTCAGCCCAAATAAATGCTGCACAGAGTTCAAGTAACAGACACATCTCAACATCAACTACCTTCGTGGTTGAATTGCTGCAAAGAAACCACTACTAAAGGACACCAAAAGGAATTAGAGACTTGCTTTGGTCAAGAAACATGAGCTTGGACATTAGACCAGTGAAAATCTGTCCTTTAGTCTGATGAGTCCAAATTTTAGATTTTTGATTCCAACTCCCGTGTCTTTGTGAGACACAGAGTAGGTGAACGGATGATCTCCACATGTGTGGTTCCCACCGTGGAGCATGGAGGAGGAGTTGTGATGTTTTGGGGTGCTTTCCTGGTGACACTGTCAGTGATTTATTTAGAATTCAAGGCACACTTAACCAGCATGGCTACCACAGCATTCTGCAGCGATTTGCCATCCCATCTGGTTTGCATTTAGTTTTTCAACAGGACAGTGACACAAAACACACCTCCAGGCTGTGTAAGGGCTACTTGACCAAGAAGGAGAGTGATGGAATGCTGCATCAGATGACCTGGCCTCCTCAATCACCCAACCTCAATCCAATTGAGATGGTTTGGGATGAGTTAGACCGCAGAGTGAAGGAAAATCAGCCAACAAGTGCTCAGCATATGTGCGAACTCCTTCAAGACTGCTGGAAAATAATTCCAGGTGAATACCTCATGAAGCTGGTTGAGAGAATGCCAAGAGTGTGCAAAGCTGTCATCAAGTCAAAGGATGGTTAAAATACAAAATAAATGTTGATTTGTTGAACTCATTTTTGGTTACTACATGATTCCATGTGTTATTTCATAGTTCTGATGTCTTCACTACTATTCTACAATGTAGAAAATAGTACAAATAAAGGAAAAATGTTGAATGAGTAGGTGTGTCCAATCTTTTGACGAGTACTGTATATTACAAGTTACTATCTCCATTATGCCTGTACTTGCAAGGGAGACTTACGACAGCAGACTTCCTTGCAGATCATTTTTTTATTGCTTTTTACAATTTCATTTTAGGCAGCAGCTACCGAACGACAAACCCTGAGCTGACAGTTTTTGAGGAGGAAAGAGCAGAAAACATCTGTGGCAATAATAGCTTTTCTGAGCGTGTTCTGGTGTTATATCCAGCCAGTGTGGTGGTCTCTGGGGTGGCCATCACAGCTCTGACAGGCTGATGTGGTCTGAGAGGATGCCATGTCTGCCACTGGGTGAGCCTCATCTCTCAGCTCCTAGGAGACCTGGGGGAAGAGCCACCACTCTCTACATCACCACATGGCTCCCGTTGCCTAATCACTCTCGACCTCTCCACTCTCTCTCAGCCCCCTCGCATTCACACTCTTTCCCCTCACCATCATTTATTTATTCCTCTATTCTTCATGTTTTTTTCTCTGCATTTTGATCCCCCCCCTTTTCTGATGATAGATGCAGATGTCACTTTTAAGGCCTGGAGTAACTTGTAAGCACGTAGATGAAGAAGACAAGATGGCTTCCTTTCTGCATCCTTTCTACTGACGTCACTGCTCACCTCTCACCAATGACACCTCATCTTCTCGTGCACATACACTCTCATCAGACTAACCTGTGCTGACTGGGCAGTGTTGACCCTGGTGCTAAGAATAGAGGACAGAGGAATTGTTGACAACGGCAACGTGGATATGCTAATGTAGGTCATCAGTGTGCCACATGCAGAGGAGGAGGGGAGGGGGAGTGGGGCAGCGGTGACATGATTGGGTGAGGGAGTGATGAGGGATGATGGGGGAGGATGAATGGTGAGGGGGGTCGAGGGTAACCGGTGGCAGGGGGTGAGAGAGGTCGGGGGGGGCACGGGGGACAAGGCAATCGCCGTCCATCTCAAACAGACATGTTGTCACTTACGAGAGGGACCGCCACCCTTCCCCCCCCCCCCCACCCACATCCTCCTCCCTCTGCGTCTCTCTCTCCTCACAGGACAGGCTGTCAGAAAGTAGACAGCACTCACAACAGTTCAGCTTGTTGTCATCGCCGACCCTCCCGATGGGCCCGGACGGCTTATTACGGGCGTGGGCCCAGGCCACCCAAAGAACAAGCCTGGTGGGTAATGTACCAGCAAATACCATTAGCACTACCAGGACAGGAATGCACTGTAGTGGCTCTGCTGCTGCCACTGTGGGGCCACCGTGTATAATGTATCTACTGTACGTCTTCATTTAGCTCACTGAAGAGTGAAGATGTACGCCGTACTGGATGGCCGCCATTTTGCAAGCTCCAGCCCAACTTAGATATTTTGTGATTATTATTATTGTCATTGTAAATATGGTATTGGAACTACAAGAGGTTGGTGGCACCTTAATTGGGGAGGACGGGCTTGTGTTAATGACTGTAGTGGAATCAGTGGAATGGTACCAAATACATCAAACACGTGGTTTCCAGGTGTTTAATGTTATTCCATTTGTTCAGTTCCGGCCATTATTATGAAAATATTTCCTGTATTCAGTATGCTTACTTATTTACTTACTTACTTGCTTACTTACTTACTTAGTTACTTGCTTACTTACTTAGTTACTTACTTAGTTATTTACTTATTTTAGTGTGTATTTCACATTTCTTATTCTTATTTCATGTGTTTTTTCTAGTAATACTTTGTTATTGATTCCTGTGTTTGTTGGCTTTTGAGTTTGCAGACATTTAAATCTACTTGTGCATGTGACATTAAAACTTGAAACTTGCCTGTACTCATACCCAGGGAGGGAGACAGCATGGATGAATCTCCAGTGGCAAGGGTCAAGATCATTAATCAATACTGTTTGCATGTATTGCATTTAACAATAAATAACATACTCACAAATGCATAACAGCAAGCAACCCCAGCTTAAACCCCTCACGAGCAAGCAGAGATGATAAAGAGGCAACACTCGTGGGATGAGCTTTATCCACTATGGTGTTTGTTTGATATTATGTATTATTATTTATTTTTTAAATGACATGACAAAAGCCACCAACATAGTGTCAGTTGAAAATCTCCAGTCATTCTCAATAACACATCTCCCTCTGTCCCTCTGTCCCTGCCTGTCCCTGCCTGTCCCTGCCTGTCCCTGCCTGTCCCTGCCTGTCCCTCTGTCCCTGCCTGTCCCTCTGTCCCTGCCTGTCCCTGCCTCCCTGCCTGTCCCTCCTGTCCCTGCCTGTCCCTCTGTCCCTGTCCCTGTCCCTGCCTCCCTGCCTGTCCCTGCCTCCCTCTGTCCCTGCCTGTCCCTGCCTGTCCCTCTGTCCCTGCCTGTCCCTCTGTCCCTGCCTGTCCCTGCCTGTCCCTCTGTCCCTGCCTGTCCCTGCCTGTCCCTGCCTGTCCCTGCCTGTCCCTGCCTGTCCCTCTGTCCCTGCCTGTCCCTGCCTGTCCCTCTGTCCCTGCCTGTCCCTCTGTCCCTGCCTGTCCCTGCCTGTCCCTGCCTGTCCCTCTGCCCCTGTCCCTGCCTGTCCCTGCCTGTCCCTGCCTGTCCCTGCCTGTCCCTCTGTCCCTGCCTGTCCCTGCCTGTCCCTGCCTGTCCCTGCCTGTCCCTGCCTGTCCCTCTGTCCCTGCCTGTCCCTGCCTGTCCCTGCCTGTCCCTGCCTGTCCCTGCCTGTCCCTGCCTGTCCCTGACCTGGGATTCTGCAGCACAGTCACATCTCAGGGCTAATGTAAAGAAAGTCACAGGCAGACAAGAGGAGTGGTGGTTCCAGCCCAGGCTGTCTTACTCAGGCAGGGCAGCCAGTCTCTGGATTGAGGCATTGGAGCCCCAATTAGCGTTAGCCCCAAGTGAACCTGGCGTGTCAGCAGTGCTTGGAGCAGCTCCATGCCAGGCTCCAGCCTCAGCACTTTCAACGCCGTCACCCTGCATTGGGTGGGCAGATCTGGGCCGCGTCTACTTTAAACACGTTGTCATCTATGGCCCTCAGGACCCGTGCTGATTGGGTAGCGTCACCGAGTCGACGGCTGGCGTGTGAGCCACCAGACTGTCCCCAGCCACCATGCCCCCCCCCCCTCCCAGCATCGTACACACATACACACTCATCACCACCCTCCCCTACTTTAACAGTGTTTTTGAACCCTCTGGCCTCATCAAGCTTAGATTGGGAGATAGGGCCTAAATACATAAACACAGACACAAATGCCAGCTTTGCTTGGAGTCCCAGTGTAGTTGTCATGGTAACAGGGCTTTTTCTTTCGAAGTCCCCTCTAATTCATGTTAATATGTAGTCAGGGTAGGGAGGGAGGGAGTAATGGAGGTGTCAGGGGAGGGGGAAGGGTGATCAAGGTCAAGGAGAATGGAGGTTGTCTGTTATGTACTTGGCTGGCAAAAGAGGGAGTCAAATGGCATATGTTTCCTGTTGGGAAATGTCCTTAAGTATGTGATGAGTAACGTTTAGGAATCAAAGGGTAACAGTTCAGTGTGATCTACATTGGATTCAATGCCTTCAGGTTATAAAATACACACTCTTCCTATCAGGCCCTCTCACAAATCGGACATTCTGAAAATCACAAGGATTTGTTGACATCATACACACACACGTTTCAACATGGTTTCTATATCTTGAGGTAGGGATAAGAGGTGTACAAGTCCAATGCCTTTGAATCACAGACCATGTGTACCGTTGCATAGCTCACCATTAAAGAATCCGCAACACAGGGAGTTATGCCTTTGTGCATTTCTTATCTGGATTTCAGTTCAAAGTTATAGACAGGTGTTTCCTATTAGGACGTTGGTGGGAGGGGGAGTTCGATTGTAATGCCCCAAAACAACCGTAGCAGAGAAACATAGCCACTGTCCAGAACTAGGGCTGTGTTCACACAGGGAGCTAGATTTCACCCAGATAGGGGCCCAGATAGAGGAGACCTAAACATATGTTCAGAGGGCCAGGAACAAAAGCAGTGACACGTTAGCCTTTTCACAGAGATGACCTTTCCGCAGCTCCTACCCAGCGTTGCCTGCCACTGTCCTTTTGTCTGCCAGTAGCCCCGGGCCTGGCTCAACCCAAGCGCTAGAATTTCTCCTCATCTCCCCAAATCTCCCTTGACTAAATGTCAAGATTACACATTTCTCTGCTCGCACTGAAGGCTTTAATTAGCACTAGTGTGTGTGTGTGTGTGTGTGTGTGTGTGTGTGTGTGTGTGTGTGTGTGTGTGTGTGTGTGTGTGTGTGTGTGTGTGTGTGTGCGTGCGTGCGTGCGTGTGTGTGTATATATATATATATATATATATAAATGTATATATGTAGATATATATAGATATATATATAGATATATGTAGATATATCCGTGTGTGAGCATAGGCATTTACTCTCTGTTTACCCTTGTCCCCAACACATTTCTCTACTCAATGTCCCTCTCACTCTAGGCGAGGTAAAGGGCTGACAGGGAGAGGAAGGGCAGGAGGGGTGTGAGAGGGAAAAAGGAGAGAAAAGGTGAGAAGAAGACAGAGAATCAACCTTAACAGTGGCAGCTAATGTGCAAAACAGCTGACATGCCCACACACCACAGGCTCACACTGAGACCGCTTAGGCCACCAGTGGGGAATTCATACAGATGCCATCATTAATCACATCCTCCAAGGCTTTTCAAACAACACATCCAGGACAATGGAGTTGAGCTTTTCATTACATATTGCGAGATGAAATTGTTTGTTAAGGCTGCTCGTTAGTCTATGCTAGGTAAAGCTCTGCCTTATCGCAGTTCACTGGTCACAAGAACCACACCCACCCGTAGCACACGTTCCAGCAGGTATATCTCACTGATCATCCCCAAAGCCAACACCCCATTTGGCCGCCTTTCCTTCCAGTTCTCTGCTGCCAGTGACTGGAACGAATTGCAAAAATCGCTGAAATTGGAGACTTTTATTTCCCTCACCAACTTTAAACATAAACTATCCTAGCAGCTAACCGATCGCTGCAGCTGTACATAGTCCATCTGTAAATAGCCAACCCAATCTACCTACCTCATCCCCATACTGATTTTATTTCATTTACTTTTCTGCTCTTTTGCACACCAGTATCTCTACTTGCACATCATCTGCTCATTTATCACTCCAGTGTTAATCTGCTAAATTGTAATTATTCGCTCCTATGACCTATTTATTGCCTACCTCCTCATGCCTTTTGCACACACTGTATATAGACTTTCTTTTCTCTACTGTGTCATTGACTTGTTTGTGTTATTGGCTTATTTATTGTTTACTCCATGTGTAACTCTGTGTTGTTGTCTGTGTCACACTGCTTTGCTTTATTTTGGCCAGGTCACTGTTGTAAATGAGAACTTGTTCTCAACTAGCCTACCTGGTTAAACAAATAAACACAAAACATTTTAAAATAAAAAAAGTCAAAAGACAGCTCTCTTCCAGTGCTTCCATTATGGCAGCTGTTATTGTGTGGTTCTTTTCATCCAACTTCCCAAGATTCTATGACCAGTCTATACTTAAGCAGTAAGGCCAGAGGAGGTGTGGTATATTGGCCAAACATCACAAACCCCCGAGGTGCCTTTTTGTTATTATCAACTGGTTGCCAATGTAATTAGAGCAGTTAAAATAACTGTTTTGTCATACCCGTGGTAAACGGTCTGATATACCACGGCTGTCAGAGTATAATCACCTGTATGCTGTTCTCCTGCTAGCAATAATATGCCATGTGCTGTGACGGCAACATGCATCTGTCCTTAGACAAACTCCAGACCGTTGACCAACTAAATGCTCTCAGGTACTCCATAGTCACTGTCCTCTTGACTCCATGTTTAAAAGTAGCTATAAAGTCTTTATTGAAGGCTTGCCTTTTCACATGATGGAGCGTGCAGTCTACATATCTGTTTTAGCTATTATCCCAGCGTAGTTGATGACTAGCCAGCCATCTGTAGCTAAAGCTAAAGACACAGTCTCAAAAGAGCATTATGACCCCACATACAATTCAAAACCCCAAAATGTATTGGGGTCCAGCATCCTTGGGATAATGTTAATTTGGCACCATAAACTCAACCATCATACACCCCTCACCTCCCCCACCCCACTCTGAACCCCCCCAACCCACACACCCTCCATGTGACTCCAACGGTTCACAACAGGGAAGTAAGGGGATTTCCATATTCCATCAAGGGCACCCACAACCACCACACTCCAGTCACGCACTTGTTTTATGCTTGGGCTCATGAATTAGTCTCATACCGTAAGTGTATGAGATAATTCTATGCCCTGCCCATTGGCACTCCTTACTGCCCCGAGGGTATGACCTTAACTTTGGACACACTCAAGACCCCACACCATCCCCAAGTGAATGTGAAGAAACATGCCACACAAGGAGTCTTCACCACACCATCCGAGTCCCTGTTAAACCTCCCCCTTGACATCTAACGAAGATTTAACAATGGACAAGGGGACAGGGGCAAAAGCAACCCTATCTCGGGCTGCGTGGAAGCACACTACAATGTCAAGCCAGCCAGTCCCTGGTCGGGGCTGCCCTTCTCATCAGAGCTGGAAGTCACACAGTCCCACATGACCGAGCGAGCTGGACAGGTTCTGAACTGGTTTCCTCACTCCAGGGTAGTCTGTAACGAAACCCCGCGTCGCCTCTAATTAAGGCCGGCGCCCGGGCGGGGGCATAACGAGCTGATGAATAATTAGAATTGGAGGAAATTGTGCAGCCATGGTGGCAAATCTGGAGGGACAAGTGCTGAAAACAAGGCGAGTGGCATTAAGTCCACAGTCACTCAAATCTGTGAACTTGGCCAGGGGCGTTAACACTAGGCCTGTGTGAAAAGGAGAAAAACTCAAAGGACTGGTGGCAGGTTGGGCTTTTGTGACCCTGTAGGGAAGATTAGAAAGATGGATAAGACGCTGGTGATAAATGAATCCATAAATTGTCGGCGATGAAACTATATCCCTCGTTTTTGGCCTGGAGTTGGGAGAATCATAAGCAGGTTGAGTCCCGGCCTCTGTCAAGATTGATTGACAGTTTGGCAGTCAGCTCAGTAAAATTGTTTGAGGAAAATGCAGCTGTACCCTTTGTTTTAGCTTTACAGACTAGTCCATAGTATTGTGAGGAGCCACTGCTTTTCAAGCATGATTTCCTGAAACAATAGCTTCAGCAAATACAGTTAACTTCCAAAATAAAGGAGATGCCAACGCAATAGGGCCTCGATTCTACACGTGTCTGGAACTCTGTTGGAGGGATGTTACACCATTCTTCCACAGGAAATTCTATAATTGGGTGTTTTGTTGATGGTGGTGGAAAACGCTGTCTCAGGCGCCTCTCTAAAATCTCCCATAAGTGCTAAATTGGGATGAGATCTGGCGACTGAGACGGCCATGGCATAAGGTTTACATAATTTTCATGCTTATCAAACCATTCAGTTACTCGTGCCCTGTGGATGGGGGAATTGTCATCCTATGGGGGCATAGCCATGGTAGCCAAAATAATGGTCAAAATAATGGCCTACCCGGTATTTTTATACATGTCTCTAAGAATTATGGGGTGCTAATTGACTCAGGAACCACACCTGTGTAAGCACCTGCTTTCAATATACTTTCTATTCCACATTTACTCAAAGGTTTCCATTATTTTGGCAGTTACCTGTACATTTTAGGCTAAAATTGCAATTAGCTGGTTGACATGTACTTGTCTAGTATTGGTCATGTGATTTACAGTGTATAATTCTCCATACAGTGAGTCATGTACTGTACTTTTTGCAACATGTGAGTAATGAAAAAAAAACAATGTGATTCATCAGTGAAGCATTAAGACGTGTTTGTAATGAGGCTGAGGAAGTGTTAGCATGACAATTTTGGTCACTCCTCACAAAACAATTGTTCATTATCATGGGGGATATGGTGGTTGGGAGTGAGGGAGGGAGCGGGGGGAGGGAGGGAGAGGGGTGACAACTCTCCTGGGGGGTGTGGGTGGATAGGTTTAGGGCAGTGGAGGGGGGTGGGAGGACCCCTGACGGCCAAAATTGAGGATCTCTAATTAGTCCTGGCCTTCTCCAGTCACCAAGGTTGTTCACTTCCCTGGGTTATTTAACACTGTACTCGCTCTTGCTCTTTTCTCTGCCAGCTGTGGCACTTTGTCTGGCAGAGTGGCAACACGCCTCATATGTGCATGAAGAAGGAACAACAACGGGTGACTTGTTTGCTTTGTTGCATTGCATTTTTGTCACTGTTGACATATGTGTCTTCGTGAAAGAGCTCGATTGTATGTATAATGTGCCTTATTACCTCTTTCATGGAACAGAGTGGAGTGCTTTCAGACTGGCATTATCTGCTAATATTATCATGTCTGACTTTCCTGTTCACTGCAGTTCTCTCTCTGCCCTTGACAGTGGATCTCTTATATCAGCTGTACTAGGTTGAAATGAAAGCTGTTGGCAGGGAAATGGAGAATAATTAAAGCTGCCATAGTGAAATAAGTTTTATAATATAGGAAAGAATTCATGCACATCATTTTTTTTTTAATAACAAATGCTAAAATGTTCAATCTCTCAGAGACAAGGTTGCATTCAAGGAAGCATTCATATAATTAACTTTCACTACAAAGATGATAAGGCTGCCTGTGCACAAGGTCAGGAAAGGAAAACAGAATTTAGAAAATTGAATGAATTCAATCTCCGGTCTACGGTTAGCTTTGTGTGTCTTAAAAACAACCCCACGTCTTCTTTCTTCAAGATAATCCTCTTTGTTGTCTTGCTCCCTATGCTTCTCTCCCCATTATTTCCCTACAATTTCCAAAGCTTTTGTAACTGTGCATCCCAATGAGGATGGCCTACTTGTCTTAGGTTATACTCTATTTACACAATGACAGAAATACAAAACATGCGTTTAAAATAATAAGCAGTCCTTGTGCAATGTGAAGCAGAAAACAGGACCAAATCATGCACCACTAAATACGTCTTTTCCCCTTCCAAATCTTCCAACTCATTAGAACTTAATGCTGCATTCATCATTTCGATAAGCATGAGCATGCGGTCAAAATGGGCCGGGACGCAGCACGACGAAGCAGAAGCTCGTTAGGCCACCTTTTAGAACATTTACAGAGTATTTTTAATAGAATCATGCCTCAGAGCATATTGCTGCTTCAAAAAGAGGAGCCCTTCTTTCCGTGCAGCACGTCATATCATTAACCGCACGAGGAGGAGTGCAAAGTGTCTCACTCCCTACTTCCCATCCTTCCCCACGTACATTAGTTCCCATGTCACATTTCATGTGTAGAGAAAGGGAAAAATGAGTTGGTTCCCTAGCTGAATGTGGGCTTGGGGTTAAAAAGTCGAGCCTTGGGCCATCAGAGCAACGCACAACCGTGGCATTAATGTTGATGAGTACTGATCACAGACTCTGGTCGTTAGACTAATAAGACTGTATTCAAATGAACCAGGGATGTTTTCTCTTTCTCCTTTTTTACCCTCCTCCTTTCTTCTCTGATAATGCAGGAAAACAGGGAGTCGTATTTCAGTCAGAGGGCCTCTGCCTTATTCTGTTAACGATATAACTAATTAAATTAGGCGCTCCTTTCTAATGAATATTTATTTATCCTCCGTCAAGCGGAAGAATCTGTGTTTTGTGTGCTTTATATGTTAACCTTTTTTATTTTATTTTTTTTAACCCAAATTGTCATTATAGTATTTACTGATTATATTAGGGAAGGATGATTATGTTTATTTTTAACCTGGTCTCAGAGTATTTCATTTTATTTTGTCTGTAAATCCGAGACCCTCCGTTTATATAGTATGATATGTTATGTTTTGTATGGTATGTAATAATTTGTGGATGTCCATCACCCTTCTTGTATTATATGCTATGAATTACAATTCGTATTATATGTTACTAATTTGCATAACGTTCAATATGTTATGAATTTGCAAACGTATGATATGTTAAGAATTCTAGCTAGGTGGCTAACGTTAGCTAGGCTAGGGGTTACACGGAACCCAAACCAGCTGCGCATGTGCGCATCGTGCACCATCGTGTATAAATGTATTTTGTCCCCCAACACCAAAAGCGATCACGACACGCAGGTTAAAATATCAAAACAAACTCTGAACCAATTACATTAATTAGGGAACAGGTCGAAAAGCATTCAACATTTATCGCAGTTTAGCTAGTTAGCTTGCACATGCTAGCTAATTTGTCCTATTAAGCTAGCTTGCTGTTGCTAGCTAATTTGTCCTGGGATATAAACATTGAGTTGTTATTTTACCTAAAATGCACAAGGTCCTCTACTCCGTCAATTAATTCACATAATAAAACGGTCAACCGAATCGTTTCTAGTCATCTCTCCTCCTTCCAGGCTTTTTCATCTTTGAACCTATATGGTGATAGGCATCTAAACTTTCATAGTATTACTACACCAATCGGCAACACAGTTCTTCTTTCAATCAACCACGTGGGTATAACCAATGAGAAGATGGCACGTGGGTACCTGCTTCTATAAACCAATGAGGAGATCGGAGAGGCAGGACTTGCAGCGTGATCTGTGTCAGAAATTGAAAGGAGTTCTATTTTAGCCCTTGGCAACGCAGATGCTCATTGACAGTGTGGGTGCAACAATTGAATAACATAGATTTCAAAATGCATTTTGCAACGCGACGGGATCAGTGTGGTCAGCCTATTAGGGTTTAGAGTTAAGGTTAGGGTTAAGTTTAGGAGTTAGGTTAAAGGCTTAAGATTAGGGTTAGTTAAAATGTTTAGGGTTAAGCTTGGGTTAGCTAACATGCTAAGTAGTTGGAAAGTAGCTAAAAAGGAGTAAGTATTTGAAAAGTTGTTAATTAGCAAAAATGCTAAAGTTGTCTGTTATAAGATTTGAACTCACAACCTTTGAGTAGCTAGACGTTCATGTTATATGCTCAACCAACTACCCCAACCAACCTACTTGTGTTTTTTCCTTAAATAACCTTCTGTCTTATGTTACCAAACATAATATATCATACTAATTTGAGTGTCACGGATTTACATTTGCTATATTACGTCTAGTCTATCAGACCAGGCTGGTATTTTAAATGGCAAACCACTATTTAAACCTTAAAACTAAAAAAAATATAACACGATAAGGGTACTCAGAGGGGGTGAATGCTCTAATTTTGTGAAAGCATTTGTGATTTTTTCATTTGTATTATTGAGTATGAAAATGTTTTGATTAAGGTCTCACCATTTATTTTCCCTTTATCTCTTCTCCGTTCTCCTTTTTCCTCTTTGCTATATACTGTTCTGGCAAGACTCAGTAAGTCAAATTTACCACAGAAGTTGTAAAAAGTAATGTAATCTTGTTGTAGATACCACAATGACTCTTAAGTGGGTGCATTACAATCTATCACTATTTCTATGGTTTGAACTGCATCATTCAGCATCTACTTCTCTACCACTCAATCAATGAGTTGTATCGACAACGGATAATGTAGGCATATGAAAGAGAACATTCTCTGCTCATCTAGCTTATTAGAGAGCCACTTATGGCATGTATCAAACACTTCCCATACCATTAGGCTGATCTGCAGTAACTCATACTGTATCCAATAAAAATGGAGGACGTTTGGAACTCATGCACTTACTGCACAAGTGTGTAAAGACGTTTGAGAAACAGTATTGATCTGGAATACAGTGTGAGCTGTATCAGTTTTACTGTGTGTCTGAGGACTATTGAGTGTCAACTACTACCTACCACACAATAGCAAACAGTCAATGTCAGACTTCTATTAAAGAGACAGCTTGTGAGATGATTGCTGTATTTCTCGCAATCCACGGGTCCTTGTTATCACTTTGAATGTTACCATGTGGTGTTTAACTACACATGGAGGCAGTGGAAAGGTCTCAGTGGTCTCTCTGTGTTTAGGATGTGCCTGCCCTACACAAAAAGTGATCATCACAGACAGTAGCTCTGGCAGCACAGCGATCAACATGGTGCCTGCAGTGATAGGGCTCATGTCCATGTAAATGGCATGCTCTTCCACTTCTTTTCTCTCTCCGAGGACATGAGTTGCTGCAGCTCACTCGCCTGGCCAGCCCCCAGGCCCTGGTGTGATTTCTCCAGCAGACAGTGACCCTGCCAGGCCTGACTATGGACCCCAGCGACGGGGGAGCGATGGGGGAAGCGGAGCGGGTCCCTCCCACCCTGACCTTGCTGACCTGGCCTGCCGACTGGGGGACAGGGGAAAGGGAAGTGGTGGGTCGTGAACCCAGCGGTGCACAGCGGCGGTCCACAGACACTAACGTGGCCTGACGAGGGGCTATTGGAAACATATTCTCCAGGCCTATGCGATTTACTGCTGCCCACCATGACCTGATGCAGCTGAACAGGAATGGGTGACCTTTTCCTGATGCTGATGTTCCACGGAGCAACACGAGATCACTGTTTACTCACCCTGGGCCCAGCCTCCAGGGAGGAGAGAGGAGAGAGGTCTCGTTAGACCAGAGTGCTACGGACACATTGGGCTCCTTCTGACTGATTGTCTCACTGGACTTTCTCAAGCACTGTTGTATAAGAGTACTTTTGTCTAGTACCGAGATCACAGTGGTGAGGAGTGGAGAGAACAACTTTTCCATGCCACCGAGTACAAAATCAAAGAATAGGAAATAAACTGTTTTAGCTATGCTTTGGTAAAAATATATATATTACCCAGGTGTTTTGAATCTTGAGAAGGTCATAACGAAGCATTTGATGTGTCTATGCTTGAAATCCTTTTGATATTAAGTAGAAGACAGATGCATGTCATTGAGGACATCTTCTTTCTTGAAGTCCCTGGCCTGTGTTGTAATTTGCACTTGTGTTTGTTTGTTTGAAGGGTTCTCTGTTTTCATGTGAGGACAAGGAAGCTCTTGGTCAAAGGGGATTTATTCAGTGGGATGAACCACAGTTCTGTAATCTCCCATCTGGATACTGTAAATCAACTGTCTGTATACCCTCAACTCCACACACAGACAGATTTACACTGCTAACAATTTATCACAGCAATCGCGTAATTTCAAAGACCAAAACGATAACCTCTTGGAGAGAGGAATCGGAGGCTGTGAATTGTAGATTTATCTTCATTATGAATTATATTCCTGATGTATTTGTACTCCATAACTCCTGGCTGATATTTTATCTAACTCCTGTTGCGTGAGAGACAACGGTATCGTCTGGTGACACCTAGGCGTTGTCGGGTTGTTGTCAATTTCGCGCTGTTTCCTAGTCCTCTGCCTCTGTATTGTATCTACATCTCTCCTCATCTGTTGTCGAGCCCAAGGCAATTGCCTGGAACATTTGCAGGTGTTGAAACCAGCAGTACAGGCCGTGCCATTATTCTACAGAGACTCTCCTCACTATTCTCCTCCACATGTTTCATGGAAAGATTTAAGCGGTTCGCCCTTCTAGTTGGTCTGCGACTGTTTTTCTTTCTATTCCCTTGGTAAAATGTTCTAGGTCATGACTTAATGGTCCACGTCGCTCCATGCGCTGAGTCAGAATTTGAGTGTTAGGTTTTGTAGAATGACCCGTGGCGGCAGGGGAACAGACATCTAACATGCAGGTTAAGTGACAGGGAGTGCACAATAAGGTCAGCATCAGCACGTCACCCTTCTAGACCTCTCAGGAGGTAAAGCGCCAGAACAGGCACATTTCAAATGCTTGCAGATGTGTCTGGCTCAATATTTCACTGACAAACAATTGGCACGTGCTGCACTTCATAGAGCCACCGGTCACTTCTAATCTGCATCTTACAGCCAGGAAGTTCCCAACACATCCCTGGTGGAAGTATGAATGTAATGTTGAATGTTTCTCAGGGTAATGTGTAGGCCTATCATCTGCAATTGGAAAGGTTGGATTTATAGATTTTTGTGTGGATTATTTATATACTTTGTTAGTTGGAGTAAATTATAATATTTAACCATGCTACTTCTGCATGTACTAGTTTCCAAACATAACAAAATTCAATCAAACACAAATATTCTGGTTTTCTGTCGTAGCCTATGGGTATGATTATATCAACCCCTTGTGAGCTCTGCAAGGCACAAAGTCTGTTCGAATAGTTGCTCTATCATGTAGATGACAACACAAAAGAGGGTGTGAAAATCAAGGGCAGAAAATCGAGGGCAGAAAATCGCACCTGTCCCCCTTCTCCCCCTTTATCTCACCACTCTCTACCCCTTCTCTCCCCCATCTTCTCTCTGCATTTATCTCCAGAAAGTAATTCTACCTGACTTAAAGGAGCTATTGAAATGGGTCGGAAGTGCAGGAATCTGAGCCTGCGTCTTTCAGCTATGGAGGTGGCAGATCTTCTCCAGGCCAATTACACCGTGTCATCAGCCTGGACTCAGGGATAGACTTAACATAGTAAATGTAAATCCTGAAACACTCCAATTTAGTATGATATGTTACGTTTAGTATGGTATGTATTCATTTGTGGATGTCCATCATCCATTTCATATGATACCTATGTTACGAATTACAATACGCACAATATGTTATGAATTTGTTACAAGTTCAAATTTGTTGTGGTTAATGTTAGCTAGGCTAGAGGTTAGGGTTAGAGGTTAAGTTTAGGGTTAAGGATATGATTAAGGTTAATGGTTAAGGTTAGGGTTAGGGGAAGGGTTACAGTTTTTTCCACATATTACAGTTTTTTCCAACTGCTTACACACAAAATCTTTTCATGTCACATGATTTTTGAAACCTCTCACTCAAAGTGCAAAACTACACACCAAATATCCAAAACCATACGCTCTTTTGCATAAAACACTTTTTTCAAAACACTACACAAAATTATCTACCTAAAACACAAAAATCGAACAGGAAGTGACTTCCTTTTCCCAACACAACCAATCAAAATGCAAACACTACCAGGTCACACACACACTCCTCACATGGGCAAACACTAATAGCTTAACTGATCACTAACCAATCACTGCTTTACTGTAGTATAGGCCTATAAATAGGTCAAAGGTCAGATTACCTGTTTTGAACAATGGATGCCAACAATGGACAGAGAGCAAGAGGAGTAGGAGGGAGAGGAAGAGGACGAGGGCAAAGAAGAGAAGGAAGGAGAGCCATCTCTGATGAGATTAGGGCAAAACTTGTTGATCATGTGATCAACCACGGTTTGACCATGAGAGAGGCTGGACTGAGAGTCCAGCCCAATTTGAGTCGATTTACAGTGGCGTCCATAATTCGAACCTTCAGAAATGAGAACAGGTATGCAACTACGTATCTAATGACTATTTTAGCATTACAGCAATGTACTGTAAAATACGTACGACTGCATAGTATTGCATAAACATTTGTAACTCTAAGCCATCCATTTACTGCACTGCATTGAATGAATGAGGTTGGTTATCATGCTGTACTACATTTTTTTGTACATTGTTTACAGTTCTTATGCTGAACACATACTGTGTTTGAATTCTGTATAGAGTGGAAAGGCAAAGACATCATGGAGGACGAGGATGCTTGCTTACAGATGTACAAGAGACTGCAATTATAAATATGGTCTATGTGGGGACATAGAGGTTGCCTCTGTCCAAGGTTGGATACTAGGAGATACCATGCTAGGAGATACTTCCTCCATCTTCCTCCATGTGGGGACATAGAGGTTGCCTCTGTCCAAGGTTGGATACGCCATGCTCCATGTGGGGACATAGAGGTTGCCTCTGTCCAAGGTTGGATACGCCATGCTAGGAGATACTTCCTCCATGTGGGGACATAGAGGTTGCCTCTGTCCAAGGTTGGATACGCCATGCTAGGAGATACTTCCCTCCATGTGGGGACATAGAGGTTGCCTCTGTCCAAGGTTGGATACGCCATGCTAGGAGATACTTCCTCCATGTGGGGACATAGAGGTTGCCTCTGTCCAAGGTTGGATACGCCATGCTAGGAGATACTTCCCTCCATGTGGGGACATAGAGGTGGTCCAAGGTTGGACATGCTAGGAGATACTTCCCTCCATGAGGGACATAGAGGTGCCTCTGTCCAAGGTTGGATACGCCATGCTAGGAGATACTTCCCTCCATGTGGGGACATAGAGGTTGCCTCTGTCCAAGGTTGGATACGCCATGCTAGGAGATACTTCCCTCCATGTGGGGACATAGAGGTTGCCTCTGTCCAAGGTTGGATACGCCATGCTAGGAGATACTTCCCTCCATGTGGGGACATAGAGGTTGCCTCTGTCCAAGGTTGGATACGCCATGCTAGGAGATACTTCCCTCCATGTGGGGACATAGAGGTTGCCTCTGTCCAAGGTTGGATACGCCATGCTAGGAGATACTTCCCTCCATGTGGGGACATAGAGGTTGCCTCTGTCCAAGGTTGGATACGCCATGCTAGGAGATACTTCCTCCATGTTTGGCAAGAGAAATACTTCCTCCATGTGGGGACATAGAGGTTGCCTCTGTCCAAGGTTGGATACGCCACGCTAGGAGATACTTCCCTCCATGTTTGGCAAGAGAAAACGTATCCTGTGATATGGACGAAGTATTGTGGCCAGACTCAGGCCGGAGAAGAGATGAAGCGTAGCTTAGCACTGGTGATTCCCCCCCCCCCCCCCTACCAATTCCTGGACTGACCCCCCGGGACCCCACACACACAAATTGTGTTCTTTACTGTATTCTAAAGAATATACTTTTGGTTTACATATGTTTATGGTTTTGTTGTATGCTGCTGTATACAACAGTAATGTTTGGCCTAATAAATATTTTCTGTTTCTACATTGCATTGTTGTTTACAGTGTATTTGTTACCCCTCTCAGCAGATTACTTTCACTGTAGAACATTGTATTAAAATGTAGATATAAGCCTATGAAAGACCAAAGAGCTTTAGATTTAGAACAACAGTGTTTACATGGTATATCCAAAAATGTACTATTATGAAAGCAGTGTTTGCCATTTGATGCAAATGCTTCATTCTGACATGTGTTTATGGCATTTTGAATGCAGTGTTACATTTTGAAGGAGATGTGAGGCATTTTGCACTTTGTGTGTGCAGTTTTGGGAATTGTGTGTAGAGTTTTGAAAAAAAGGAGACCGTTTTGAAAACTTGTGTAAGCAGTTGCAAAGTAGCTAATTAGCAAAATTGCTGAAGTGCCCATCAAGAGATTCGAACATGCAACTTTTGGGTTGCTAGACAATCACTTTATATGTGCACCCATCCACTCAGATCAACCACCCCACATTTTTGCCTGTCTTATGTCACACTACCAAAAGTAACATATCATACTAATTTAAATGTCCTGGATTTACATGTATTATCATTGACTATGTCAAGTCTATGAGACCAGGCTGGCGTCACTCCAAACAGCCAGGGCTTGGCCTCGGAGCCTCCCCAGTCATCATCAAACCGTGCCACACCCTCAGATGTCTGAGAGGTGTTGGAGGAGAGTAGGGCCCTTCCTGACAAAATAATACAACGCCTCACCTCTGTGTGAAAATAAGAGGAGAGGCCATCCAATCTGGCTCCAGTCCCTGCCTATGACACACGCGTGTGAATGCCAAGTACAGCTGGCTAGGTACACGTACACATGTACACAGACACATGCACACAGACCAAACTGTTTCCCTGGGCTGGTGAAAGCATTAGATATAGTATTAATGATTTTATTTTTCCGGGAGAGCCTTCTGTGCACTTAAGACAATGAGGCTGAAATCTGAAAAAGGCAGAGAAGAAAGACGGCTGGGTGGAGGGGTAAAGGAGGAGCTAGCGTGAAAACTCAAAGGTGAGGCTGAAGATCTGTCCATCAATGTGCCGTAAAGAATCTGTCAATATATATGTATTTTTTTGTCCGTCGACATCCGCGTCTTTTCTTGCCCGTTTTATGCGTGATTGCGTGCACCTATTGATTGACAAGTGGCTCCAGAGCCACTCAGGCCTCTTAAAATGCCAAGACAGGGCTTCAGGTTTCAGCCACAGGCCTCAGGCCCCCCTATTGTCTGTCTCTCCCCGGCTGGCTCCAGTAAGGCCAGCCCAGCCTCTCCATTCACGTTCATTGCATTGTGTTGCTCCTCCAGCACCTTGCCAGCAGCTACTAGCTCCTACAGGCCCCAGCAAGGTGGGGCTGACAGTATCATCCTGACAGGAACATGGCTGTCTATTCATAGGTTGCACCTTCGTGATAAGCCCAAAAGTCGTGATAAGCCCAGTCATTCTTAACTGAGGTTAATGACTGTTTTGTCTAAATTACACTATAGTGGCCTGGAATTGCGATGACACTGCTAAAGTAGGCAAACATTTTGTAGGCAACCAACCACATTGCCATCATAAAATTATCGTCAAATTGACTTTAGATGGACGGCAATGTTGTCATTAGCTAGCAAAGTTTGTCAAAAATAGCTAGCAATGCTAACATTACCTAGCTAAAATCCGGGTTCTCCCCTCATCTTAGCTAGCTAGCTAATGCTATACTGCATCTAAAGTCAATCTGGCGACATCAAAATAATGACAAAAGGTTTTCCTACAACTGTAATATTTGAAATGACATTGTATTTCCAAGCCACTCTAACGAACTTTCCATTAAATCTTCATCAGCACTCATTGACAATGAATTGAGTACAATTCTCAGAAGGGCATCAGTCCTAAAATGAATGTTTGGGATGTTTAATTAAGGACCCTTGGAAGATTAGTCCAAATTAGGATTTTTTATTTTTTTAAATCTAAACAATCTAAACAATATTGTGGTGAAACATGTAACACGCTGGTAGGCTTTCGTCATGGCAGCCATTCTTAAAAGTCTTCTCCTTCTCCACGTTCTTTGGTCTTCAGTGTTGACATTCTCCCCCAGTCATTACCGATTCACCTTTTATATACATTTGCATGCTGTGATATTTGTGTTGGGTATACTAGCTATTACACTTGCTGTGTGAAAGGCCTGGGTCATGTGTATCTACACAACACACATTCTGTAGATTCCAACTGTAAAAAATAAAAATAAATCAACATTAATAAATCAAATGTTTAATGAATGCATTTTTGTAAATTAATATGCTACACAATTTTTAACATTTTCATTTTTCATTACATTTTAATTTTTTTCTAAAGTGTATCTTGGCCAAGCGAAAGTGAGCATGGATCTAAAACCATGTCAATCACACAGACAGTCTTGCTGTGTCTCCCTCCTCTGTGTAAAGGCTCTAACCCATGTCTTCATTAGGCTGAGTTGTTATAGAGCCACATCCCACTATCATGTCTTATCCAGAGAATGCATGTAATGACATTTACCCTAAATCAGGCCAGGGGTTGAGAGGTTAAGAAGAGCATGACATGAGGTCAGGCCCATATAACCCTCCCAGAACAGGTCAGGCCCATATAACCCTCCCAGAACAGAATGAAAATAAAAGCCCACCTTTGTCCCGGCAGCCCAGGGGGTCAAGGGTTAGGGTAAGGAGGTCAGTATCACTGGGAAGCCACGGCCCCTCTGGTCTTATATATTATGGCATCGAAATCGAAGCACCCCAAAAAATGAGTGTTTTTTTACTGCCAGGGTTCAGGAGAGTGCAAGGTGACATTACTCGCTGCCCCTTAATCGGGGTAAAAAGAAGTCTGGGGTGGCAGGCGCACACCTCAGAGGTCAGAGGCAAACAACTGGCACCTGTGACATGACGGTGGTGTGTGTGTGTGTGTGTGTGTGTGTGTGTGTGTGTGTGTGTGTGTGTGTGTGTGTGTGTGTGTGTGTGTGTGTGTGTGTGTGTGTGTGTGTGTGTGTGTGTGTGTGTGTGAGAGAGAGAGAGTGAGGGCCCGGCGGCATGCAGTAAAAAATCTTTGAGTGGAGAAATTGGATTCCTTGCCTGAGCGTCTGCTAATATGTATTCATAAATATGACATACGCTCGCATATGCTAAGGTGGGTACGTTTGTCTGTTAACAGAGTTAAGTGCTATTTGCTCACAGTGCTATTATTCTTAATGGGATTATGTGGGATGCAGGCAGGGGTTGGAGAGTTGTGTGTGAGTGTGTGTGTGTGTGTGTGTGTGTGTGTGTGTGTGTGTGTGTGTGTGTGTGTGTGTGTGTGTGTGTGTGTGTGTGTGTGTGTGTGTGTGTGTGTGTGTGTGTGTGTGTTGTGTGTGTGGCTCTGAGGTAGTGGCTGCTGGTTTCAATATTGAATGTGTATTAATGCCTGGATGGAAGCACTGAGAGTTATGAGGTATGAAAAATAACAATGTCATATGTTGAAAACAGTGCATTTGGAAAGTGTTCAGACCCCTTGACTTTTTCCACATTTTGTTACGTTACAGCCTTATTCTAAAATGGATAAAATTACATTATTTCTTTATCAATCTACACACAATACCCCATAATGACAATGTGAAAACATGTTTTTAGAATGTTTGCAAATGTCTCACAACTTAAAAACAGGAATACCTTATTTGCACAAGTATTCAGACCCTTTGCAATGAGACTCGAAATTGAGCTCAGGTGCATCCTGTTTCCATTAATCATCCTTGAGATGTTTCTACAACATGATTGGAGCTACGGGACAAGATTGTGTCGAGGCACAGATCTGGGGACGGGTACCAAAACGTTTCTGCAGCATTGAAGGTCCCCAAGAACACAGAGTTCAACATCATTCTTAAAAGTTTGGAACCACAAAGACTCTTCCAAGAGCTGGACGCTCAGCCAAAATGAGCAATCGGGGGAGAAGGGCCTTGGTCAGGGAGGTGACCAAGAACCCGATGACCACTCTGACAGAGATCCAGAGTTCCTCTGGAGAGATGGGAGAACCTTCCTGAAGGACAACCATCTCTGCAGCACTCCACCAATCAGGCCTTTATGGCAGAGTGGCCAGATGGAAGCCACTCCTCAGTAAAAGGCACATTATAGCCCTCTTGGAATTTCGCAAAAGGCACCTAAAGGACTCTGAGGCCATGAGAAAGAAGATTCTCTGGTCTGATGAAACCAAGATTGAACTCTTTGGCCTGAATACCAAGCGTCACGTCTAGAAGAAACATGTCATCATCCCTACGGTGAAGCATAGTGGTGAGTTTCGAAGTGCATCGAAGTGGCGGCATCATGCTGTGGCGATATTTTTCAGAGGCAGGGACTGGGAGACTAGTCAGGATTGAGGGCAAGATGAACGGAACAAAGTACAGAGAGATCCTTGATGAAAACCTGCTCCAGAGAGCTCAGGACCCCAGACTGGAGCAAAAGTTCACCTTACAACACGACAACAACCCAAAGCACACAGCCAAGACAACGCGGGAGTGGCTTTGGGACAAGTCTCTGAATGTCCTTGAGTGGCCCAGTCAAAGCCGAATCAAACATCTCTGGAGAGACCTGACAATAGCCCTGCAGCGACTTTCCCCATCTAAGCTGACAGAGATTGAGAGGATCTGCAGAGAAGAGTGGGAGAAACTCCCCAAATACTGTTGCGCCAAGCTTGTAGTGCCATACCCAAGAAGACTCGAGGCTGTAATCGCTGCCAAAGGTGCTTGAGTATAGGACTGAGTACTGAGTATAGGATCTGAATACTTATGTAAATGTGATATTTCAGTTCTACATTTTTTATAAATGTGCAAAAACGTCTAAAAACCTGTTTTTGCTGTGTCATTATGGGCTATTGTGTGTAGACTGATGAGGGGGAATAACAATTTAATCCATTTGAGAATAAGGCTGTAACGTAACAATATGTGGAGAAAGTCAAGTGGTCTGAATACTTTCCGAATGCACCGTAAACTGTGTAAGACCTTGGTTTGACTGTATGGACAGAAGTACTGTAGTATCTGGAACAGAATCATTGGACTAACATGGTTATGAGATCAGCACAGTACGGTAAGTGTAAAGGGAACAGTAGTTTGTCGACTCAAAATTAGGCCCCTAATAGATACAAAACCTCCAAAGGATTAGAATGACAATGTCTTATTGTGGGGCCTAATTAGGTGAAAAAAGGCCAGACTGTCTCATTGTTAAACATCAAGGCAAAATCAGACATCTACAGTCCTAACTCAAGACAGGACTGTCCTGTCTCCATTCACTTTAGGCCCAGGGAGAGCCCACTCACTCCTTTATCTCTAACCCTGCCTCTGTATGACTGTGTGAGCCAGTCTGCGCATCTCAGACAGCCATGGGTCATCGCAGGCGTCAGTCAGGCAATACCACAGCTGGCTATAAATCACTAGCAGGGCCCACAACACAATCAGTGAGTGGCATATCTAACATCTAAGCAAAGTTTAATGACTCTCATAAAGGTTTATGAGTATTCCTCTCCATGGAACATGGGGCTGTCTCGAGGCTATCTGTCTCTAAAGATACCTATCAATGTTCCTTATCAAACACATTGCAGGGGAGATATACTGTCTGGAGGTGGCTGTAATGAAGCGAATAAGATTTCTTCTCAGGTCACCAGAATGATTGGACCCTTATGCCCTATTGGAAGAGATATTGGTTCCATGATATCTGTATGTGTCTGGGTTCTACCTCGACCTAGAAATGATTGTGTCTATAGGGGAAAGCGCACTTTGATAAGAAACGAACAAGGTGTGAAAATGTTGTTTTTATGTCCTCAACACAAGTCAAACGTTGTGTGCGGGAGTTTGGCCAGATCGATGTGGCATAGAATAATCAGAGAGTACACTTTGTCCACCACCACTCCCACTTTGTAAACACTTGAAATAGATAATAGAAAAGTGTTGAGTGTTTGTGTGCCTTCTGTCAGAGAAGTGCACTACTCCCCATTAATATGAGCTGTTGAGTGGAACTCTTAATGTGATGAGATCGCTCTATTTACCGCCTTTTAGCAACATTTCAGACTCCATCAGCTTTAAAACATCACATTAAATAATTGAATAAACATTTCCTTTCACCGTCTTAATTCTGAAAGCTATTATGCAAATGCTTCCATTGACACATTTCACTTTAAGCATTTACTATAAACAGCCGAGTCACAGATAGCTTTTATCCTCATTGCGTTTAAGTTATTGTATGGCGATAACAGACGTTACATCCACTCTAATCACTGGGCTTTGTTTTACATTGAAAAATTATGATTTTAGGGGAGCCACCAAACCTGTCGTCTCGTCTTTATCCACCACCGTCATGCATCCAGACATTGTGGTCTGGAGGATCCAGGGTCCGGAGGCTAGGCAGGTAAGCCTCCCTTGGGCCCTTGGCCCCTGGGCAGTAGAGCAGATGGAAGGGTGGGTGGGGGTGCAGGGGGGTGGTTGGGGTGTTAGTGGGGGGGGGGGACTAGCGTCAGTCTAATTAGGCTGTCAACACTGGTGTGATAAGGAGCAGACAGATGACAGGAGGTGTGCGAGGCCGGCTGGAGACAGCCTTATCTACAGGGTGGAGAGAGGTAGCGGCCACCCGGCTTCCTCACACAACACTCCCCCCACCCTGAAGAGGGAGGGCAGGAGGGAGGGAGCTGATCACCTGTGAGTCACCGCCCCTGCCCCTGCCCCCGCAATACACCTACACGCACGTACACACATCAACACTCTCTCTCAAACACACGCACACGCAGACACGCTGGGTGTCAAAGGCTCACTTAGTCACCCATGTGGTCTCAGTGCCACCTTGTGTATGGAGGTGTTTCTATACCTCCTTTAGCGAAGAAATGCTAGCAGTTCCATTGCTGGCTGTGTTTGTGTGGGTGTGCGTGCGTGTATGTATGGCCCTGAACTCCTGACACTATATTTATGTCAAGATTGCTGATCTGGAAGATCATTATGATAGACAGAAAGAAAATAATATCTCGCTAATGATTGTGAACTAAAAATTCTTCCATGATATCGCCTTGATATTCTTCTCAATACAGAAACCACCGCAGCAAAGTACAACAGCAAAGACCTTGTCTGGTTTCACTCATCATATTTCAAAAAAGGCAAAAAAGCACAAAAGGATGGAGAGAAGGAGGGAGGAAGAGAGAGAGACATCTCTCTGCAATGTCCATGGTACTGTTCAGGATGAGCCGAGGGTAAACTGATGACCATCTTCTGTGTTTCTGTTTCAATACGGGACATTTATGGGCATATTAGGCCCGGGAGTGAGACATCCAGAAAATATAATCAAAAATCCAACCTCTGCCGTGCCGGGGTGCATATCAGAGAGCTCTCTTCCTGAGGGCTGTCTATGTGTGAGAGCGACTCTGGCTCCTGGCTGTCTGCGCCTCTCTCCCCGCACACACTGCACACCACATTATTTTTAACCCACTGCCTCCAAGAGGAAGCTGGAGACATTTGGCCTCTGAAGTCCAGCACAATAAGCCTACACACCCACCCTCCGCCCTCCCTCCACCACTTCTGTTGCCTACACACACACACACACACACACACACACACACACACACACACACACACACACACACACACACACACACACACATACTCTTTACCTAGAACGCTCCCTCCTCTCCCCCAGCTCCTGTCTGTGCGTAGTGTAGTGGTGCTGGCTGTCCATGTCATGTCAGAGCTAAGGGTCACTCTGGGTCAGTAGGCTGTAAATGAAGTGACATTAATTACAGTAAACACAGTAACATCACCTCCAGGCCGCTGTGTGTGTGTGGGTGGGGGGAGGGGGGTCCGCTTAATTCACGGAAAGGGAGGTTCCTCCAACCAACGGTCAGCCAGCACAGTTGATTTGAAAAGCACTAGGCTCTTTATTTGCTTGTGTTCTTCATAATCATCACGGCCAGGGTGTGTATAGTAAGATGGCCTCATCCATTTTCTCCACTTCCTTCTTCAGAACACCTCATTATGAATCACCGGATTGCTGTTTTGTTTCTGGGTTATGAACCCACGAAGGTGACATTAAAGGTGCAATATGTAGAAATTCCTCCACCATTTCCTGGTTGCTAAAATTAAAATAATTAAAATAGCCTAATTTCAGTTTATGTGACAAAACAAGCAAGTGTAGAGAATCATTATACCATCTAAACCGCTGTGAAATATGTTTTCAATAACCAAAAATATTGTATTTTCAGCTCTTTGAAGATGGTGTACCGAACTGAAAGTAGAAGATGCAAAAACAAAACTTAAGAACAGGAAGCATAGAAATAGTGCACATAGAACAGATCAACCACTTCTTAGACTTGCTTTCAATGAGAATGACAGATATGTTACTCATATGAGTTACAAATTGCAGCTTTAGTTAACACCATCACAGCTGTTGAAGTTGATCATCCTACTTAGGCTTTATTTTGGTGCCTTATAGCTCTCTAGTGTAAACGAAACATCACCTGTCGACTGGACCTCATCTCTGATGAAACACCCAGTGTTGCCTGGCATGGCTCCACCCCCCCCCCCATTTACTTTTACTAAACTACATTCCTAAAGAAAATATGTACTTTGTAGTCCCATATATTTTCCCTGACACCCAAAACTACTCATTGCATTTCCAATGCTCAGGCAGGACATCAATATGGTCCAAAACACACCTATCAATATAGCAACTTGTCATCCCTACTGCCTCTAATCTGACAGATTCACTAAACTTTTGCTAGTGAATACCGGCAGATATGCCCTGAGAACAGGCTTGGTTCCACTAATGCGATACAGCCCCTCTAAAGACACAGCTATTGAAATCAGATTACAGATGGCGGAGTCCTGGTTGGCTCGCAACACAACTACCATAAACAGTTTGGCCTTGAATACATACACCTCCTCTCTGGTGGGGAGAATGAAGGGGAGAGAGAGAATGACGATCAACCAGGAGAGAACTGAAGAGTGACGGATGGGGGAAAATTGAATGTAATTAACTCCAGTTCTTCTTGTCTGAATCGATGAGATGAGGGGTCACAGGCACAAGCTCACATTGCATTCTCTCATATACACAGTCTCTCTCTCTCTCTCTCTCTCTCTCTCTCTCTCTCTCTCGCACACGGTTGGTCTCTCTCTCTCTCTCTCTCTCGCACATGGTTGGTCTCACTCTCTCTCTCTTACTTTTTCTTTCTTGCACTCTCTTCCTCTCTCTCACTTTCGTACAGAGTGACAGTTAGATACATGTAATGTAACAGACACTAGTAGAAGGTGGTCTTTAGCCAAACATTATTTCTCCAAATGTTATCATTCATTTTTTGTGCTGAATTTGATCCGTCCCCAGTTGTCCAAATGAAGAAAAATTGTTGACATCCTGTTTCACAGTCTATCCACCGGCGAACAGTGTGTATCAAACCACCCTGAAAGTGCTTGCTCAATTGTTCTTGTACTTGAAAGTCAGCAAAGCTTTGTCAGGCCTGTCGCATATAGCCTTTATCTTCTTCACACACTACCCAGTATTTTTAGCCGTCGTCACAGATGCATGTTCCGGTGATTCTTGAGAGAACTCTCTATCTTCAGGCCCCCATTGTATTTTTAGACAAAGGTGAAAAATGGCTGACCTGACCGGGCATTGTATAAAGGACTTTCCCCATGTCGGACATGGCCAGCCAGAGGAGGTAAGAGGTGAGAGGGTCCTAGTGGCTGGGCTAGCTGGGGTGGCTAGGGTTGCCTGGGTCAGGTGATAGTGGTTTCTCTTAAACCATGAAAGCTGGATGGTGCCTCTCTGACCCACTGTATCACTGTGGAGGGACCTATGGTTCTGGGAGGAACAATGAGTTAGCACTGCTGGGCTTCTGAGCTGCTGAGTGAGGATCCGACACTATTTATAATGACCCCAGGTCCACATCCCCCCGGCAGAGGCACAGGCCTGCTCAGTTCAAAAGAGGGAAGAATTCCAGGAAGCCGCCAGAGAGGAGATACTCTCTCCCTCTTCCCTCCCATAACCAAGATGGAAGGTGTGTGTGTGTGTGTGTGTGTGTGTGTGTGTGTGTGTGTGTGTGTGTGTGTGTGTGTTTGTGTGTGTGTGTGTGTGTGTGTGTGTGTGTGTGTGTGTGTGTGTGTGTGTGTGTGTGTGTGTGTGTGTGTGTGTGTGTGTGTGTGTGTGTGTGTGTGTGTGTGTGTGTGTGTGTGTGTGTGTGTGTGTGTGTGTGTGTGTGTGTGTGTGTGTGTGTGTGTGTGTGTGTGTGTGTGTGTGTGTGTGTGTGTGTGTGTGTGTGTGTGCGTGCAAGAGTACCAGACTGTACTAAATGTGACTGCATTTTTGTGAGTCATAGAAAGTAAATTCATCAATATGAAATCATACCGGTAAATTAAATCCTGACCGGTAAATTAATGACCAAATGAGTTTTCATTAAGAGTTAATTCACCTGAAATGAAGCTGAAGATGAAAACTGCATTAATATGTTGGGCATCAAAACATCAGTGTCTCCTCATGTCTCCCTAAGGAGCTAGGAAACACGAATCAAATGTGTCCACAGCTGGGGCATAAAACAGAGCGGGCCCAGGCCATTTCTTACAATCGCTCTGATAAGGGAGTGAATAAAAATTATCTTAATGAGATGCCATCCAATTAGTGATTTGACAATGGCAAAACACTGGAGCAGAAGATGCCGTGTGGTCTTGAGGTCCCTCTTGAGCGGGGTGGTCCTTTTCACGTCCCCCCCACCCTCTATCAGGTGAGGCGCCATGGTGGAGTCTTTTGCCAGGGTCTGTGTGTGTGTGTGTGCATGTGTGTGCGTGTGTGTCTTTCTCTTTGTGTCCAAACGTGCATGAGGATGTGTGTGTGTGTGTGTGTGTGTGTGTGTGTGTGTGTGTGTGTGTGTGTGTGTGTGTGTGTGCGTGTGCGTGCGTGTGTGTGTGTATCCACGTTGGCGAGGGGGCTCAGGTTCGGCTAGCCAAGTAACAGATACAGGGGACATTCCACAGAGAGAATTCCATTCAGGCTCTTAATTAGTTTTTTTCTAGTTAGTTCTGAGTTGGAAAATCTGGGGGGGGGTTGAAAGGGGGGATTTGAGAGGAAAACAGTCAAGTCCTCCACTCCAAACCATGTTCGACGGCCGTGTTTCATTTCCTGGAGCCTGTCGTGGTTCCTCTTAAATAGCATTACCTGTTGAAGCCAGTTAAATCACCAACGCCCTGATTAGAGAGAGAGACCCAGGACCCAGGGCCCGCTCGCAAGTACGACTTTACTTTAATTCAATTTATCTTTATAAACATACACATCTGCGACTGATTTGCCACACATTTTCTAGATGTATTTTACTACTTTGACAGAAAGTTTGTCTCCATTTACCTTCGCTTAAGCCTTCTTCCCCTCCAAAACACGCTGTATCTGGACATTGATCACTTACCTCAGTCTAGGGTTAAAGAAGTATGTGGGTATTAAACAATACTTAAAAACAATAATGGTGTATTAATGGCAATGATCAAAAGAGGTTCATATCAAGATTGTTACTAAACATTTCTTGGATCACGTTTTGGGAGATAATAGCATCAATGCAATAGAAACAGCATTGGGATGTTTACATGTTAACTATTTATCACATGGTCAAACAAAAAGACCCACAGAATGGTTTTGGGTAACGTAAAACACTATTACCAAGCAGACACCTCTTATAGGTAGATGTTTCCAGTTTTCAGAACGACGCGTGTTCACTTGGGTGGTCGTTTGTAAACAAAGACAGTGTAAATATTGCTATCACAGATTAAACTCAATTCTATCCACACTGTAATGTAACATTCAACATCTTTATTTAAGTCCATTGTCCTTCATGGAACATTAACAGCCACAATATCACTATGAAATGTGAAATGATGCATATCCTATAGGGTTCTTCAGCATCCCATCTCCGGCCTTATTGGCTTCAGCTCTACCATGGAGCGTCCAGTCCACCAATCACACCCCTGGAGTGGGATGCAGTGCGGTAGCATAACAGATGGGTTATCCGAGAGGGCTGGTCATCAGCTGTGGCCTGTTCAAAGGTCACTACACTGGGCATTGTCACAGTCAGACTGAGCCCCCGCCACAGTGTCCAGGTCATGTTCTGGAACCAAGGGTCACTAGAGGTCATTCCCCCAGAGTCCAAAGCCTGATCTGACTGTGTCATTACAGCCTGGCTGCTGCAGTGGAGGATGGAGACCCCAGCGTTATGTGTCTCTCTCCTCAGACATGGGTTCCCACACAGGGGCCAAGAGCCACCTTTGTTTCCCACTGACCCCTCAGACAATGGAGCAATCATCAGATAATAACGTTTAGAGAAGGGGAGACGGAGGAAAGGGAGGGAGACGGAAGAGAAGAAGAGGAGGAGGGAGGGAGACGGAGGAAATGGAGGGAGACAGAAGAGAAGAGGAGGAGGGAAGGAGACGGAGGAAAGGGAGGGAGACAGAAGAGAAGAGGAGGAGGGAGGGAGACGGAGGAAAGGGAGGGAGACGGAAGAGAAGAAGAGGAGGAGGGAGGGAGACGGAGGAAAGGGAGGGAGACGGAAGAGAAGAAGAGGAGGAGGGAGGGAGACGGAGGAAATGGAGGGAGACAGAAGAGAAGAGGAGGAGGGAAGGAGACGGAGGAAAGGGAGGGGGGAGACAGAAGAGGAAGGGAGGAGGAGGGGAAAGGGAGGGAGACAGAAGAGGAGGAAAGGGAGGGAGACGGAGGAGAGAGGGAGAAGAGAAGAAGAGGAGGGAGGGAGACGGAGGAAATGGAGGGAGACAGAAGAGAAGAGGAGGAGGAGGGAGGGAGACGGAGGAAATGGAGGGAGACAGAAGAGAAGAGGAGGAGGGAAGGAGACGGAGGAAAGGGAGGGAGACAGAAGAGAACAGGAGGAGGGAGGGAGACAGAGGAAAGGGAGGGAGACAGAAGAGAAGAGGAAGAGGAAGAGGGAGGGAGACGGAGGAAAGGGAGGGAGACGGAAGAGAAGAAGAGGAGGAGGGAGGGAGACGGAGGAAATGGAGGGAGACAGAAGAGAAGAGGAGGAGGGAGGAAAGGGAGGGAGACAGAGGAACAGGAGGAGAGGGAGACAGAGAAAGGGAGAAGACAGAAGAGAGGAGGGAGAGGAGACGGAGGAAAGGGAGGGAGACAGGAAGAGAAGAGGGAGGAGGGAGGGAGATGGAGGAAATGGAGGGAGACAGAAGAGAAGAGGAGGAGGGAGGGAGGGAGACGGAGGAA
This sequence comes from Oncorhynchus masou masou, assembly GCF_036934945.1. Taxonomy (NCBI): domain Eukaryota; kingdom Metazoa; phylum Chordata; class Actinopteri; order Salmoniformes; family Salmonidae; genus Oncorhynchus; species Oncorhynchus masou. The sequence goes on from NC_088219.1 coordinate 27,868,233, forward strand.
AGGGAGGGAGACAGAAGAGAAGAGGAGGAGGGAGGGAGACGGAGGAAATGGAGGGAGACGGAAGAGAAGAAGAGGAGGAGGGAGGGAGACGGAGGAAAGGGAGGGAGACGGAAGAGAAGAAGAGGAGGAGGGAGGGAGACGGAGGAAATGGAGGGAGACAGAAGAGAAGAGGAGGAGGGAAGGAGACGGAGGAAAGGGAGGGAGACAGAAGAGAACAGGAGGAGGGAGGGAGACAGAGGAAAGGGAGGGAGACAGAAGAGAAGGAGGGAGGACGGAAGAGGAAGAGGAGGAGGAGGGAGGGAGGGAGGAAAGGGAGGGAGACGGAAGAGAAGAAGAGGAGGAGGGAGGGAGACGGAGGAAAGGGAGGGAGACAGAAGAGAAGAAGAGGAGGAGGGAAGGAGACGGAGGAAATGGAGGGAGACAGAAGAGAAGAGGAGGAGGGAGGGAGACGGAGGAAAGGGAGGGAGACAGAAGAGAAGAGGAAGAGGAAGAGGGAGGGAGACGGAGGAAAGGGAGGGAGACGGAAGAGAAGAAGAGGAGGAGGGAGGGAGACGGAGGAAATGGAGGGAGACAGAAGAGAAGAGGAGGAGGGAGGGAGACGGAGGAAAGGGAGGGAGACGGAAGAGAAGAAGAGGAGGAGGGAGGGAGACGGAGGAAATGGAGGGAGACAGAAGAGAAGAGGAGGAGGGAGGGAGACGGAGGAAAGGGAGGGAGACGGAAGAGAAGAAGAGGAGGAGGGAGGGAGACGGAGGAAATGGAGGGAGACAGAAGAGAAGAGGAGGAGGGAGGGAGATGGAGGAAAGGGAGGGAGACAGAAGAGAAGAGGAGGAGGGAGGGAGACGGAGGAAAGGGAGGGAGACAGAAGAGAAGAGGAGGAGGGAGGGAGGAGACAGGAGGAAAGGGAGGGAGACAGAAGAGAAGAGGAGGAGGGAGGGAGACGGAGGAAAGGGAGGGAGACAGAAGAGAAGAGGAGGAGGGAGGGAGACAGAGGAAAGGGAGGGAGACAGAAGAGAAGAGGAAGAGGAAGAGGGAGGGAGACGGAGGAAAGGGAGGGAGACGGAAGAGAAGAGGAGGAGGGAGGGAGATGGAGGAAAGGGAGGGAGACAGAAGAGAAGAGGAGGAGGGAAGGAGACAGAAGAGAAGAGGAGGAGGGAGGGAGACAGAAGAGAAGAGGAGGAGGGAGGGAGACAGAAGAGAAGAGGAGGAGGGAGGGAGACAGAAGAGAAGAGGAGGAGGGAGGGGTGATGTAACAGACAAACATAGAGGCATCATAGAGGACATTAGGGTGTTGGCTAGCTTTATCTGTTAATGTACCGGAGGGAAAATAAAGAAGTGAAACAAATCCTGCCGGAATGAAGAGGATAAGCATCACTTATCACAGTGAGAGCCTGGCCATTATCAGTCACTGCAGCACTGCATTAGCACTATCAGTAGTTATGATGAGCAGGCCCAGCGTCCTAGATGTTTCTGGAGGTAATCATGAAACATCACAGCCAGTGTGCGAGTGACACAGATTTTACATTCATCTATCACAAACAAACTAGTTTCACGTCATAATAGGTAATACAATGAAACATAGTTAAACCATTGTAGAAATACGTTATACTACATGACCAATCGTATGTGAACACCTACTCGTCAAACATCTCTTTCCAAAATCATGAGCATTAATATGAGGTTAGGACTTGCTTCCATTCAACCACAAGAGCATTAGTGAGGTTGGGCACAGTCGGCGTTCCAATTCATCCCAAAGGTGTTCGTTGGGGATGACGTCAGGGCTCTGTGCAGGCCAGTCAAGTTCTTCCACACCGATCTCGACAAACCATTTCTGTATGGACCTCACTTTATGCATGGGGGATTGGTCATGCTGAAAGAGGGAAGGGCCTTCCCCAAACTGTTGCCACAAAGTTGGAAGCACAGAATTGTCTAGAACGTCATTGTATGCTGTAGCGTTTCCAACACTGGAACTAATAGGCCTAGCCCGAACCATGAAAAACAGCCCTCCTCTACCAAACTGTACAGTTGGCACTATGCATTGGGGCAGGTAGAGTTCTCCTGGAATCCGCCAAACCCAGATCCATCGGACTGCCAGATGGTGAAGCGTGATTTATCATTCCAGCAAACGCGTTTCCACTGCTCCAGAGTCCAATGGTAGTGAGCTTTACACCACTCCAGCCGACGCTTGGCATTGCACATGGTGATCATAGGCTTGTGTGCAGCTGCTCGGCCATGGAAACCCATTTCATGAAGCTCCTGACTAACAGTTTGTGTGCTGATGTTGCTTCCAGAGGCAGTTTAGAACTTGTTAGTGTGTGTTCTACGCTCTTCAGCACTGTGATCTAGTGTTGCCTACCACTGTTGTTGCTCCTAGACCTTTCCACTTCACAATAACAGCACTTACAGTTGACCGGGGCAGCTCTAGCAGGGCAGAAATTTGCCGAACTGACTTGTTGGAAAGGTTGCATCCTATGATGGTGCCACGTTGTCTATGGAGATTGCATGGCGGTGTGCTTGATTTTATCCACCTGTCAGCAACGAGTGTGGCTGAAATAGCCGAATCCACTCATTTGAAGGGGTGTCCACAAACTTTTGTATATGTAGTGTTTATAAGATGAAAATCACTCTATTGGTCAATTAAACACAAGGTCCAACCAAAATTTGACTTCCCTTTTTAACCCAACCCAAAGACACACATAGCTTTTGGAGAGGTGCGCTGCTTTTGTAAAGTGCCTTTGCTCAAGGGTACAACAGCAGGCAATGGCATCTAGGATTTGATACCAGCAACCCTACAGTTGCCAACTGACTTCCCGTCAGATCTTTCCCGTCGGACCTGCGATTCAACCTGCCAACCCTCCAGACTTGCTGCTCTAACCTCTACTCACCTGCCGCTCCTGGGAGAGTGAGAGTGTAAGAGAGATAACAGTTTAGTACTTTAAGATTTTTTTTTATACTCAAGCCACTTCATTTCCCTGTACCCAGAAAATTCCAATTCAAAATGTGAATATCATTAGAGTCACCAGACAATAGGCCCTCCCTTAATACCTGTGGATGTTAAAACCCTCTCCTTTAAGTAGTCTCTCTGGCTATTGCTAAGGTCACAGGTCAGGATTACTGTCACTGTCTCTGCCTCCTCTCCTGTCCTGAAGCTGCAATGGATTAGGTCTTAAAGGGGAGGAGGTCTAGCAATAATTACTGTCTGACCCCTGCACTCTGCACTGGGAGATGGCTCTCTGGAGGGCCCCAGGTCTTAATGAAGGGAGTGGGGGACAGGACTGGTGTTGGTATGGGGAGAGGAGGTGGCTGGTGAGGCAGCAGCACAAAGGTTCTCTCTCTATTTCTCTTTTTCTCTTTTTCTCTCTCTCTCTCTCTCTCTCTCTCTCTCTCTCTCTCTCTCTCTCTCTCTCTCTCTGTCTCTCTCAGTCTGGAGAGATGCAGTCTGGTCTGGGTATAGGAAGAGCAAGACATCCAGGCTGAGGATCATGATAGCTATGAACACTAGGGCTCATTGTTCTTGACGCCCCCTACCCCTCTTCCCCCATCCCCTTACTTCCTTCATCATAACATGCCACACCACCACCACCACCACTCCCAAACACACACACACCACCCTCCAATCCCCACACACATCCTCTCCAACCCACGCCGTGCCGCTCTCCTCCTGATCGGATGACATCATTAACAATCATTACTTGGACACCAGGAAGTGGAGAGATCTCCGGCTGGGGCTGGGGCTGGATCAGGTTAGCCTACTGGAGATGAGAGATTTGGAAATTAAATGAAAGCTGGGACGGCCATTTTCAATACCTGGACAGAAAATCGCTTCAGGCCTGTGTGAATTGTGTTGTTATTCTGACAACCTACCATGAAAATTAACATCAAAGCTGTACTTTAGTTGGAAAGGAGCATAAGGGTTACTGATTGAAAAAAAATCTGTAATCTTAAAGATGCACTATGCAGAAACGGCAGACCTAGTCGCTAAAAATCTAATCGTTCGGTAAATTTCAGTTTATGTTAAAAAAAACAAGCAATGTGTAGTGTAGATAATTATTGTACCATCTAAACCGCTATTTTCCATAACCCCCCCAAAAATTATTTTCAGGTTTTTGAAGCTGGTGTACAAAACCGAAAGTAAAACACCCAAAAACAAAACTTAAAAACGGAAAGCATAGAAATAGTGCAAAGAGAATAGATCAACCGCTTCTTAGACTTGCTTTCAATGAGAATGACAGATCTATAACTATTACATTTTGTCGGTTCGCCAAATAAGTTACGTATTGCAGCTTTAAGTCTCAACTGTGACATCGCCTAGAGGCATCAAGATGACAAGGATGCCTAATCAAATATTAAAGGCCATACCTTAACATTACACCACCACCCTATATTAAGTTGAGGGTTTTGATGGTGAATACCTCATGGTTGGGACAGTGGGGGTGATCCTTGTTTTCTAGCAGGCCTATTTGAACTGGATACCGGCCTGTGGCTTTGTGGCCATGCCTTTTTTCATGTGTGTGTGTGCGTGCGTGCGCGTGCGTGTGTGATTTGGGTGTGATTTGGGTTGGAGAGTGTGTGCGCCTGAGCTATGGTGTTCAAGATGAAAGGTTTTCACTTTCAGGCTGGGGGAAAGCCGACACCCAGAAGTCAGTCAGTCAGTCAGTTACAGGCCTGGCCTGATCCATTGACGTTTCAATAACTGTCGTTCTTGTATGACACTAACCACAACTATTGCAAGACTGCTGCTGCTGTTACTGCTGTCACAGAGCATGCTGCCATGCAGAGGGCTTTCTTAGAGCTACCATTCAAGTGTAGTCAGTGAGGAGTAAGGGTGTATGTCTGTGTGCGTGTGTGTGTGTGTGTGTGTGTGTGTGTGTGTGTGTGTGTGTGTGTGTGTGTGTGTGTGTGTGTGTGTGTGTGTGTGTGTGTGTGTGTGTGTGTGTGTGTGTGTGTGTGTGTGTGTGTGTGTGTGTGTGTGTGTGTGTGTGTGTGTGTGTGTGTGTGTGCTCTTGTTTATGTGTAGCATCCTGACAGGGTATGGTATATGTAAGCTATAGAGCTCAGTGCTCTCTGAGAGAGGGGAGGAGGGAAGAGTGACACCTACTGTAAGAGTGAGGCCAGTCCTGGTGTACAGGACATCAGCTCCCTGACTATACTGTACATACAGTATGTACTGGCCCTGGATTACTACGTTAGAACACATGCTGTATATCGGTGCACCTTATTAAGTAATAAGTCTTGAGGGGGTGTGGTATATGGTCAATATACCACGGCTAAGGGCTGTTCTAATGCACGACGCAAGTGGATTGCCTGGACACATCCCTTAGCCGTGGTATATTGGCCATATATCACAAATACCCGAGGTGCCTTATTGCTATTATAAACTGGTTGCCAACATAATTAGAGCAGGAAAAATACATGTTTGTCATAGCCAATCAGCATCCAGGGCTTGAACAACCCAGTTTATAATACTGTTTAACACACGTAGTACAGTGAAGTCCTCTGTGATACCAAAATGTATTGTCAAACCTTACATTACAGCAATCATATGTCATTCATACTAGCTATTATTCACATCTATCACATGAGAATCAAGGACAACATTACAGGTAATTGCAGTTGATGACATTAGCAATGTATGTTGTGTTAAAATCACTGTACATATGCTCCTAAATTGCATTCTACACAGCATATTATTTGAATATGGTTTGACAGAAGGTGGTCCTCATTGATGAATAGGGGCCAGGTCTTGATTGGAGAAGGCTGTGCTGCACAGTGGAAGCCCTTTGAAAAGAGAAACAAAAGCTTCCCAGCTACAGTACTATTATACGGCCATCTCCAGAGACCAGGCTTGGGTGTGCTGAGCCTTTCAAACAATCAGCTCACTATACAATACTAACTCTGGCCCTTCCCCCCCAGCCATACCATTCAACTGTCCCAGCTGTACGTCATCACACTCAGGTGTCACCCCAACTAATGTTTTTTATAATTGCAATAATAGTATTAGCTCATGTTTCCCCTTTAACAGTCGATGTCTCCCCTGTGTCTTTTGTTGGTGAGGTCGCACTGACGTCTCTCTGGCGTCCTCCTAATTGACTGAGCGTGTCTCGTGAAGGGGTTCAGACTGAGCTGGGTTTCTTAAATCTGTGTGTATTGGTTTGCCTTACAATGGAGACTGACTGAGGCAGTACATTACTCTTTGTTCTCCCTCAGGTGTTGAGTGGGGTGAGGGAGCTGGTTGTTGGTCGTCTCGCCTCCAGACGGGTGAGGTTTGTGTGTTTGTGTGTGTGTCCTCAGCACATTCTTTGATTCATTGTATAGACTTTAGTTACCCTTGCTGCCTTTTAGCCAAGGAAATGTATAATGTATGTTAATTTTGATAATGTGTTTCAGTTCTTTTTTTCTTGTACTTATAATGCAATTTATTCCCTATATTTAACACCATCAGACTGAAAAACCGCCACAGCAAGAAGGTAAATGACAGAATTAGTCTTCAGTGAATCATTATGTGCTCTAAACAATAAGACTGACGGTTCCCAAGTGGCGCAGCAGTCTATGGCACTGCGTCTCAGTTCTAGAGGCGTCACTACAGACCCTGGTTCAATCCTGGGCTGTATCACAACTTGCCATGATTGGGAGTCCCATGGGGAGGTGCACAATTGGCACAGTGTCATCCAGGTTAGGGTTTGGCCGTCATTGTAAATAAGAATTTGTTCTTAACTGGCTTGCGTGGTTAAAAGAAATACCAGATTATTTATGCCTTGTTTATTCATCGTAAATTATGAAATCAAAGCAGATGTGACAAAATAAACAAGTCAGCCACAATATATTGTTTTGAATGCTCACGTCTTTATTTGTACAGAAATATTTTATTTTGTTTACGAATGTGACAGAAGGATTAAATTATTTCAAATATATGACAAGAAATCAATCGGGGTGTTACATTTATTTCAATTTCAATATCTTGAAAGGGGCTCTACTTCTTGAGAAGGAAACAGATTCCCTTTGGCTTCAAAACGTACCTCTTTAATCTCTCCAAAATCTGACAAACAAGATTACTGGTAATCTATTGCATCAAAGACACAGAATCCCATTTCTAATATTGGATCTTAACACAGGATTAAAACAATTTACTGTCACTACACAGGTCAGATGCTCTCAAGTGGCGCAGTGGTCTAAGGCACTGCATCTCAGTGCAAGAGGTGCCACTGGCATCCCAGGTTCCAAACCAGACTGCTTTGCATCTGGCTGTGATTGAGAGTTCCATGAAGTGGTGCACAATTGCCTGGGGTAGGCAGTCATTGTAAATAAGATTTTGTTCTTAACTGACTTGCCAAGTTAAAGGTTTAAAATATGTATTTTTTTTAAACACAGCAATGGAAGGAACATTTCAGATTCCCTACAGGAGAGAAAAATAAAAAGTTGAATATTGGTATCCTTTTGCCTATCGAACCTCCTCCCTCAAATGTCAATTGTTAATATATTCATAAATTTACTGTATTCCATTTATATTGTAAATGTATAGCAAAGACAATAATTTCAGACTCATTGAGGCTAAAACTGAAATTACTCTTACTCTCAATTTCACGTTTCAGAGAGTTGACTGGAGCAACAAAACAACCAGCCTCAAATTACTGTATGTCTTGTCTTGTCACATTGAAGGAACAGGTGCTTGAAGCCACACAGTGTCAGTCCAGGATTAAACATGTGTTGCAGGGATTGTGAACAGAGTTAAGAATCAGAACGATAGGACGCAAGATTACAAGTATAGATAAGATGCGGACAGTGCTACATTTGTGAGATAATCCGGCAGTGTGCCGTGGATGTGGATGTGAGAACCGATTTAAGCCGAAGGGGAGTCAAAGGACCTGAGGCAGGGTAGGATAAAAAAGAGGGCTGATTTCATGACTACTCTGTATCTAACACTACTGTGTGTGTGTTTCTGATGTTACTCATATTCCCAATACAGTAGGAGCAGTATGGGTTTCTCCAATGCAGTGTGAGCAGCCTGGTCAAATTCATAATGGGCTCAGTCTGGTAGTGTATATACAACAGTGAGAGCCTCAGAGGTGAATGGTTTGGAGAGAATTCATTAGCGTGTAGACAGGTGGCTAGTGTTACACTCCTCAAGTGAAAGTCTGCAGCTCAGCCCCTGTCCTAGTCTCTCCCTGGCCTAATGCGGTAAGCAATACTGCAGGATGACATTTCCAAAGACAGCAGGCTGCTGATTAGAGAATGGTCTGCCCTGAAACAACAGACCCTGATCTTTATCAAAGTTTAACATCCCCTTTCTTTCTTTCTTTCAGTCTTTCTTTCTTTCATTATTTATTTCCCTCTCTCTCTCTCTCTCTCCCCCTCTCTCTCTCTCTCTCTCTCTCTCTCTCTCTCTCTCTCTCTCTCTCTCTCTCCCTCCCTCTCCCTCCCTCCCTCCCTCCCTCCCTACCTCCCTGTTATCTATCCGTTTCAGAGACCTGCGTCTCCTGGGAGACGACTATAAGTACTCCATCAGGCAAACCGCATTAGTGTAATTTTGTCCCAGGAAATTAGCAGAGCAGAGCGGCGCCAATTAGAAGTCAATAGCTGGCTTTATTAATCGAGCTAGCCATCGCACTTGATTAGATTAGGCTGGGCTGTGTGTGTGTGTGTGTGTGTGTGTGTGTGTGTGTGTGTGTGTGTGTGTGTGTGTGTGTGTGTGTGTGTGTGTGTGTGTGTGTGTGTGTGTGTGTGTGTCCGTGTGTGTGTGTGTGTGTCCGTGTGTGTGTGTGTGTGTGTGTGTGTGTGTGTGTGTGTGTGTGTGTGTGTGTGTGTGTGTGTGTGTGTGTGTGTGTGTGTGTGTGGGTGTGGGTGTGTGTGGGTGTGTGTGTGTGTGTGTGTGTGTGTGTGTGTGTGTGTGTGTGTGTGTGTGGACTGAGAAAAGCAGGTGCAGCTGACTTGCTGATCCTGTCTCATTGCTGCCTGTCTGCGGGTCTGTCTGTCAGAGCTCAGTAATATGTTGATATTGACCTCTTCGACAGGAGGCAATTTGCAGAGACTGCAGAGAGGGCGGGAGTTAGCCTCAACAGCTATGCAGACTGACCACTCAATCAGACAAATACACTGATTGATCACCACTGCCTAGAAAGCAGCAGGTAGCCTAGTGGTTAGCGCGTTGGGCTAGTACCGGAAGGTTGCTAGTTTGAATACCTGAGCCAACTAAGTGAAAAATAAGTGAATCTGCCCTTGAGCAAGACACTTAACCCTAATTGCTCTAGGGTCTCGGTCAATAATGGCTTGGATGTGCAAAAATCGCATTTCCATTTCACACCATGCACACAGCATATGAATAAAGAGTGTACAGCAGAAGTTATATAGGATGAGCCATGACTAGAATACAGTACATGTGGGTAAAACAATATGTAAAGAAAAGGAAAGCCTGCACACTCTTTAAGCTGCCAATTCCCCGCTTTATTGACTACGTTTCGATAGGAGACAGATCTTTATCTGGTCAAACATATTGATTGCTAGTGCTCACTTCCCAAAATATATACATTTCACTACACATGGTGGGTGTGGAAACAATTCACTTTTGTACATAGTCAAACAATAGAGAATGACATTTGCTGCATATCGAAAACCCCTTCTCGAGCAAAATCCACCTTTTGTCCGCCCAGATACAGAAATCCCTCCCTAGAAACATACTGCAGATTGGTGGAATCAGATTCTGAATTAGAAACAAGACTACAGATTCAGACCCCCAAACATTCCATAAACGCCCTCCAGACTCTCGAAGTGACCTGGGGACCTCGATCAGACACTATATCCTCAGGCACCCCTTAGTGCCGGAAGATGTGTGTAAACAGGGCCTCCACAGTTTGTAGGGCCGTAGGGAGACTGGGCAGAGGGAGGAGACGACAGGACTTAGAGAAACGATCCACAACGACCGGGATTGTGGTGTTTCCATGTGAGGGAGGAAGATCTGTTAGAAAATCCACTGACAGGTGTGACCAAGGCCGTTGTGGAACAGGTAAGGGATGTAGCTTACCTCTGGGCAGAATGCCTTCACATTCTGGGAACCTGGTCTGTAGGACAGGGTAAACACAAAACAGGTAAAGAACATGGCCAACCTTGCCTGACATTCAGTCTCCTCGCTGCCCGGATGTACTCCAGGTTGCGGTGGTCAGTCCAGATGAGGAAAGGATGTTTAGCCCCCTCAAGCCAATGTCTCCACGCCTTCAAAGCCTTAACCACAGCCAACAGCTCCCGGTCCCCAACATCAAAGTTCCACTTCGCCGGGCTGAGCTTCTTCAAGAAGAAAGCACAGGGGCGGAGCATCAGTGGCGTGGCGGAACATCGGTGGCGTGCCCGAGCGCTGAGAGAGTATGGCTCCGATCCCAGCTTTGGACGCATCCACCTCCACTATGAACACCAAAGAGGGATCAGGATGGGCCAACATGGGAGCCGAGGTAAGCAGAGCTCTTAGGTCCCTGTCCGCCACAACAAAATCCCTGTCTGCCACAACCGACCACTGCAGACATACAGGACCCCCCTTCGGCAGTGAGGTAACGGGAGCAGCCACCTGGTTTAACCTGGTTAAAGGAACCCCTGGCACTGTGCAGCCGTCCCATCATACTCCCTGGGTAGGGAGAGACGCATCCCACTGGAGCTGGATCCGGACGGGACGGGTAGAGGTAACCCTGGTTGCGCTGGTCCGAGGCGCTGGAGAGACTTCCTGTCTCTCCCAGCAGTCCATGGTCTGGACAACGCGATCCATCATGGCACCGAGATGATGTAGCATTGCCGCGTGTTCCTGGACGCACTCCTTGACTCCTCTGACCGGGATACCTGCTCCTGCTGACTCCATGGTAGGGGTGTGATATTCTGTCAGATGTGTGTGTACTGGTAGCGAAGTCAGGTGCAGGAGAGCAGAGATTTGTGAACAGGCGCTCACTTTATTTAGGCAAATGTGCAAACGGGCACAACATTCACAAGAATTATGTTTAACAATAAACATCTTCGTGAAAAATTACACGGAAAAAGCAAGCCAGTCTGGCGTGTCAACAATACACACGTAACACAAAAAATCTTACACAAAGACATGATGAGGAACAGGGGAATAAATACATGTAGATTGATTGGGGAATGAAAACCAGGTGTGCAGGGAACAAGACAAAACAAATGGATACATGAAAAATAGAGCGGCGATGGCTAGAAAGCCGGTGACGTCCGAACAAGGAGAGGAGCCGACTTCGGCGGAAGTCGTGACAGCTGTTAAGGCCGAAGCTGTGGTGTTGGTTAACATTGATTACTATGTGAATGAGATCCGGGGACAATTGAACAATACCATTTTCTATCAGAAACTGTCACGTGACCCCACACCACTGTTCAAAGATGAGATTCACTGTAAGTTCAATTCTCTTGTTGAAAGTTGAGACATTATGCAAAAAGAATATGAGTTCATGAAAGTAGACTATCCAATCACAAGTGTTATCCATGCCTTACCAAAAATCCACAAACGACTGGATAAGCCTCTAGGTAGACCTACTGTGGCCTACATTGGCTCATTGACTGAATATATTTATTTCTAAAAACCCAGTGTGGCAATTCTGTGGACATGATTAAAACCCTTCAGACAATGCACAATTGAGAGATGTGAGAGATGCTTATGGCTTGCTTTGATGTTGAATTCAGGTATAAAAATATCCCCCACCAGGGAGGCCTAGAACCTTTAGCACACTGTCTTAGTCAACGACCCACTGGTACGACCCACTAGCACTAACTGTAATGTTGCTGAGATTCTTCTGACTAAGAACTTTTTCATGTTTGAACATGACATGCTCATTCAACAGAAGGGAACTGCTATGGGTAGTAAAATGGCACCGAATTAAGTCAATCTGTATGTGGGGTTGTTTGAATGGATTTGAATGGATTTCTGCAAATATGTAAACACCACAGGACTCCTCTTACATTTGGGAACTTTACAGTCCTATTGATCAAACAATAATGAAAAGGTAGGCTCTCTCTGTTACGACATTCTTCGTTTGTCGAAAGAGAGTCGGACCGAAATGCAGCGTGTTGGTTACTCATGTTTTTAATAGACAAATGACGATACATGAAATAACAAAAACAACAAACGGAACGTGAAAAACCTATACAGCCTGTCTGGTGAACACTAACACAGAGACAGGAACAATCACCCACGAAATACAAAGTGAAACCCAGGCTACCTAAATACGGTTCCCAATCAGAGACAACGAGAATCACCTGACTCTGATTGAGAACCGCCACAGGTAGCCAAGCCTATGCAACACACACCCCTAATCAGCCACAATCCCAATAACTAAAAAACCCCACTAAGAATTACAACAAACAATAAACCCATGTCACACCCTGGCCTGACCAACTAATTAACTAAAACACAAAATACTAAGACCAAGGCGTGACACTCTCTCCCTCACTTCTGCACATCAACAACAACAAGATCAACAACAAATGCTAGCCAGGGCAAGATGAGCTAAAATCTAACGAAGGAACATTAGATAAACCCTCTCAAACTTTTCATCTAGAAGGCCGTCAAAATTGCACTGATAACGATGGGGAATTGTGGCCTCCTCGTCCCTCTGCAGCTTGCCTTCCAGTGCATGCATGCTTGTCCCCACCAAGTACTCAAGCTAACTGGCTAAGGTTGGCTAGCTTGCTAGCTAGCTACTTCCAGGCACAAATGAGAGAACACTTCACTCTGACCATTTTACTCGCCATAGCAGAGCTGGTTAGGCTGTTTACTTGTTATCTAGAGCGTTCTTGACTAACTATTACTTTTTCTGCCTTCTTTTACTGATACTGGTCATATACAGTTTGTAAATTCATCACTTCTGCGCTCTGGACCGACAGCCTTGCGGAAGTTATCACACGTAAATGTCTTACTCACGTTGGACACGGAGATGTGTTGATAGAATATCGGGAGCATTTTCCTCTGATTTTCTTTATTAAAGTCCCCAGCTACAATATCAAATCAAATCAAATTGTATTTGTCACATACACATGGTTAGCAGATGTTAATGCGAGGGTAGCGAAATGCTTGTGCTTCTAGTTCCGACAATGCAGTAATAACCAACAAGTAATCTAACTAACAATTCCAAAACTACTGTCTTATACACAAGTGTAAGGGGATAAAGAATATGTACATAAAGATATATGAATGAGTGATGGTACAGAGCAGCATAGGCAAGGTACAGTAGATGTTATCGAGTACAGTATATACATATGAGATGAGTATGTAAACAAAGTGGCATAGTTAAAGTGGCTAGTGATACATGTATTACATAAGGATGCAGTAGATGATATAGAGTACAGTATATACGTATACATATGAGATGAATAATGTAGGGTATGTAAACATTATATTAGGTAGCATTGTTTAAAGTGGCTAGTGATATATTTTACATCATTTCCCATCAATTCCCATTATTAAAGTGGCTGGAGTTGAGTCAGTGTGTTGGCAGCAGCCACTCAATGTTTGTGGTTGCTGTTTAACAGTCTGATGGCCTTGAGATAGAAGCTGTTTTTCAGTCTCTCGGTCCCAGCTTTGATGCATCTGTACTGACCTCGCCTTCTGGATGATAACGGGGTGAACAGGCAGTGGCTCGGGTGGTTGTTGTCCTTGATGATCTTTATGGCCTTCCTGTAACATCGGGTGGTGTAGGTGTCCTGGAGGGCAGATAGTTTGCCCCCGGTGATGCGTTGTGCAGACCTCACTACCCTCTGGAGAGCCTTACGGTTGTGGGCGGAGCAGTTGATACAGCCCACCAGGATGCTCTCGATTGTGCATCTGTAGAAGTTTGTGAGTGCTTTTGGTGACAAGCCGAATTTCTTCAGCCTCCTGAGGTTGAAGAGGCGCTGCTGCGCCTTCTTCACGATGCTGTCTGTGTGAGTGGACCAATTCAGTTTGTCTGTGATGTGTATGCCGAGGAACTTAAAACTTACTACCCTCTCCATTACTGTTCCATTACTGTTCCATCGATGTGGATAGGGGGGTGTTCCCTCTGCTGTTTCCTGAAGTCCACAATCATCTCCTTAGTTTTGTTGACGTTGAGTGTGAGGTTATTTCCCTGACACCACACTCCGAGGGCCCTCACCTCCTCCCTGTAGGCCGTCTCGTTGTTGTTGGTAACCAAGCCTACCACTGTTGTGTCGTCCGCAAACTTGATGATTGAGTTGGAGGCGTGCGTGGCCACGCAGTCCTGGGTGAACAGGGAGTACAGGAGAGGGCTCAGAACGCACCCTTGTGGGGCCCCAGTGTTGAGGATCAGCGGGGTGGAGATGTTGTTGCCTACCCTCACCACCTGGGGGGCGGCCCATCAGGAAGTCCAGTACCCAGTTACACAGGGCGGGGTCGAGACCCAGGGTCTCGAGCTTGATGACGAGCTTGGAGGGTACTATGGTGTTAAATGCCGAGCTGTAGTCGATGAACAGCATTCTCACATAGGTATTCCTCTTGTCCAGATGGGTTAGGGCAGTGTGCAGTGTGGTTGAGATTGCATCGTCTGTGGCGGTAAGCAAATTGGAGTGGGTCTCGGGTGTCAGGTAGGGTGGAGGTGATATGGTCCTTGACTAGTCTCTCAAAGCACTTCATGATGACGGAAGTGAGTGCTACGGGGCGGTAGTCGTTTAGCTCAGTTACCTTAGCTTTCTTGGGAACAGGAACAATGGTGGCCCTCTTGAAGCATGTGGGAACAGCAGACTGGTATAGGGATTGATTGAATGTATCCGTAAACACACCTGCCAGCTGGTCTGCGCATGCCATGAGGGCGCGGCTGGGGATGCCGTCAGGGCCTGCAGCCTTGCGAGGGTTAACATGTTTAAATGTTTTACTCACCTCGGCTGCAGTGAAGGAGAGTCCGCATGTTTCCGTTGCAGGCCGTGTCAGTGGCACTGTATTGTCCTCAAAGCGGGCAAAAAAGTTATTTAGTCTGCCTGGGAGCAAGACATCCTGGTCCGTGACTGGGCTGGTTTTCTTCTTGTAGTCCGTGACCTCAGGATATGCGATATCCAGTTTGCACAAAGTCCAGTGTGTTTCCTCTGGGATCAGGGACGCATCCTGCTGCACCTGTTCTGCAAGGAAGACATTAAGAGATAAGGAAGGAGTGGAAAACAGAAGGATTGGAGGTGACAACATGTCACCTGTGCAACTAGAGATAAAACAAAAAACTCTAGATCAACTTTACTCCACACACAGAAATGTATCCAAATCTCTCCTTCCATTTGGCAAATCTGACCATTACTATATCCTCTTGATTCCTGCTTACAAGTAAAAACTCAACCAGGAAGTACCAGTGATGCACCCAATAAGGAATTGGTCCGATGAAATGGATGCTAAGATACAGGACTGTTTTCTAGAACAGATTGGAAAATGCATTGAGGAGTTTACCACATCAGTCATGGCTTCATTAATAAGTTAATCAATGACGTTGTCCCAACAGAGCCCGTATGTACATATCCCAACCAGAAGTCATGGATTACAGGCAACATCCACACTAGGCTAAAGAGTAGAACTGCTGCTTTTAAGGAGTGGGACACCAATCCGTATGTTAATAAGAAGTGCCCCTACAACCTCATACAAGCCATCAAACTGTCAAAGCGCCAAATACAAGACTAATATTGAATCCTACTATGCTCATCGGATGAGGCAGGGCTTGCAAACTATCACGGATTACAAAGGGAAACTCAGCTGCTAGCTGCCCAGTGAAGCTATCCAACCTAAATGCCTTCATTGCTCGCTTCGAGGCAAGCAACACTGAACCATGCATAAGAGCACCAGCTGTTCTTGATGACTTTATGATCACGCTCTCCATAGCAGATATGAGTAAAACATTTAAATAGGTTAACATTCACAAAGCTGCAAGGCCAGGAGGATTGCCAGGATGCATACTCAGAGCATGTGCTGACCAGCTGGCAAGTGTCTTCACTGATATTTTCAACCTCTCCCTGACCCAGTGATTAATACCTACATGTTTCAAGCAGACCACCGTAGTCGCTGTGCTCAAGAACGTGAAGGTAACCTGTCTAAATGATTATCACCCTGTAGTACTCACATCTGTAGTCATGAAATGCTTTGAAAGGCTGGTTGACATCAACACCTCCCTCTGCAACTGGATCCTGGAGTTACTGATGGGCCACCCCCAGGTGGTGAGGATAGTCAACAACACATTTGTCATGCTGACCCTCAACACAGGAGCCCCTCACGGGTGCGTACTTAGTCCCTCCTGTACTCGCTGTTCACCCATGACTGCATAGCTGCGCATGACTCCAAACCCATCATTACATTTGCTGATGACACGACTGTGGTAGGCCTGATCACTGACGACGATGAGACAGCCTATAGGGAGGAGGTCAGAGACCTGGCAGTGTGGTGCCAGGACAACAACCTCTCCCTCTACGTCAGCAAGACAAAGGAGCTGATCGTGGACTACAAGAAACCAAGGGCCGAGCATGCCCCCATTCACATCGATGGGGCTGTAGTGCAGCGGGTCAAGAGCTTCAAGTTTCTTGGTGTCCACGTCACTAAGGAGCTATCATGGTCCACACACACCAACACAATCGTGACGGGGAATGAAAAGATTTGGCATGGGCCCTCAGATCCTCAAAATGTTATATGTTCTTGATGTGCTGCATCACTGTTTGGTGTGGCAACTGCTTGGCGGGAAGGCACTACAGAGGGTAGTGCATGCAGCCCAGTACATCACTGGAGCTGAGCTCTCTGCCATCCAGGACCTGAGGAATGCCCTAAAAATGATCAAAGGTTTTCCTTCCAGAGGGACATCAGATTCTGCAACGTACTCTGTTTTTCTGAGACTTGACATCCAAGCAGATTATGTACCAACAGCGAGTTTTACAGTTTTTTGAGCGGGCTCTCTCTGGCAAGAACAAAGGTGGTGAGCTCTGCTTTATGACCAACAACATAAGGTGCGAACGGGGAAACGTACAGGAACTTGCAAACTTCTGCTCTCCCGACTACTTGGTAATCAAATGTTGGCCGTTTTACCTTCCAAGAGAGTTCTCAGGGATTATAGCCATGGCTGTGTACATCCCACCCCAAATTGACACATAAAATGCTCTCAAAGATCTTAATTGTTGCGGGGGACTTTAACAAAAGTAATTTGACCACTGCTACATGCCTTTTCGACACATGGGTAAGGCCCTCTCTCACCCTCCTTTTGGCAAATCTGACCACGACTCCAATTTACTTCTCCCCACCTACAAACAAATACTCAAAATGGAAGTTCCGGTGGTCAGGTCTGCACAGTGTTGGTCCGACCAATCAGAATCCACGCTCCAAGACTGTTTTGATCACATGGATAGGAATATGTTCCGGTTTGACTCTGGGAATAACAAATAAAATAAAATACATTTGTATTTGTCACATGCGTTGAATACATCCGGTGCAGACCTTACAGTGAAATGCTTACTTTACAAGCCCTTAACCAACAATGCAGTTTTAAGAAAAAAACATTAAAAAAGTAAGAGATAAGAAAAACAATGAATTAAAGAGCAGCAGTAAATAACAATAGCGGGGCTATATACAGGGGGTACCGGTACAGAGACAATGTGTCAATGTGCTGGGGCACCGGTGTCGAGGTAATTGTGGTAATTATGTACATGCAGGTAGGATTATTAAAGTGACTTTGCAAGGTTAATAACAGAGAAGCAGCAGCATATGGGGGGTGCAAATAGTCTGGGTAGCCATTTGATTAGCTCTTCAGAACTCTTATAGCTTGGAGATAGAAGCTGTTAAAGCATCTTGGACCTAGACCTGGTGCTCCGGTACTGCTTGCCGTGTGGTAGCAGAGAGAACAGTCTATGAGTAGGATGGCTGGAGTCTTTGACATCCCCTGGTATCGAGGTCCTGGGTGCCAGGAAGCTTGACCCCGGTGATGTACTGGGCCATACGCACTACCCTTTGTGGTGCCTTGCAGACGGAGGCTGAGTAGTTGCCATACCAGGCAGTGAGGCAACCTGTCAGGATGCTCTCGATGGTGCAGCTGTAAAACCTTTTGAGGATCTGAGGACCCATGCCAAATCTTTTCAGTCTCCTCATGGGGAATAGGTTTTGTCGTGCCCTCTTCACGACTGTCTTGGTGTGCTTTGACCACGTTTGTTGGTGCTTGTTTGTTGGTGATGTGGACGCCAAGGAACTTGGAGCTCTCAACCTGTTTCACTACAGCCCTGTCTTTTCCTGTAGTGCACAATCATCTCCTTTGTGTTGATCATATTGATAACGAGGTTGTTGTCCTTACATCACACGGTCAGGGTTCTGACCTCCGCCCTATAGGCTGTCTCATCGGTGTTGGTGATCAGGCCTACCACTGTTGTGTCATCAGCAAACTTAATGATGATGTTGGAGCCCTGCTTGGCCGTGCAGTCATGAGTGAACAGTGAGTACAGGAGGGGACTGAGCACGCACCCCTGAAGAACCCCCGTGTTGAGGATCAGCGTGGCAGATTTGTTGTTACCTACTCTTACCACCTGGGGCGATTCGTCAGGAAGTCTTGGATCCAGCTGCAGAGGGAGCTGTTTAGTCCCAGGGTTCTTAGCTTAAGGGAAGGCAGGTAGCCTAGTGGTTACAGCGTTGGACCAGTAACTGGAAGGTTACAAGATCGAATCCCTGAGCTGACAAGGTAAAAATCTGTTGTTATACCCCTGAACAAGGCAGTTAACTCACTGTTCCTAGGCCATCATTGAAAATAAGAATTTGTTCTTAACTGACTTGCTAGTTAAATACAAGTGATGAGCTTTGAGGGCTCTATGGTGTTGAACACTTGTAGTCAATGAATAGCATTCTCACATAGGTGGGGTTGGGCAGTGTGGAGTCTGTGGATCTGTTGGTGCAGTATGCAAATTGGAGTGGGTCTAGGGTTCCTGGGATAATGGTGTTGATGTGAGCCATGACCAGCATTTCATAGCTACAGATGTGGGTGCTACGGGTCGGTAGTCAGTGTTCTTGGGCACAGGGACTATGTTGGTCTGCTTGAAACATGTTGGTATTACAGACTCAGACAGGGAGAGGTTGAAAATGTCAGTGAAGACACTTGCCAGTTGGTCAGCGCATGCTTGGAGTACACATCCTGGTAATCCGTCTGGCCCAGGGGCCTTATGAATGTTGACCTGTTCAAAGGTCTTAGTCACATTGGCTGCAGAGAGCATGATCACACAAGACAACTGATGCTCTCATGCATGTTTCAGTGTTACTTGCCTCAAAACAAGCACATACTGTAAGTTATTGATTTTGTCTTGTAGGCTTGTGTCACTGGGGGACTCTCGGCTGTGCATTCCTTTATAGTCTGTAATAGTTGGCAAGCCCTGCCATATCCGACGAGCATCGGAGCCGGTGTAGTACGATTCAATCTTAGTCCTGTATTGACCCTTTGCCTGTCTGATGATTCGTCAGAGGGCATAGCGGGATTGAATGTGCCATCAGTGAACATCAGTGAATAACATCAGTGAATTTACCGAATATGCCAAAAATGCATGGCTGATGTGATGCCGGCAAGGTGACCGGGGACAATAGTATGGGAAACACCTTTCTATTTATTTATATTATTTATTATTACATACATTTATTTTAATATCACTTTGACCTGCATTGTTGATGCTGAGAGCTTAAGATTTTCACTGTACCCTGTAATTACACCTGCAACTAATCACTCTCTCTCTCTTCCTCTTGCTCAAAAACCAAAAACAAATAATCACCCAATAAAGTGTAGACAAAAGGACATAAATGCACACAAAGATACACACAGGCTGTGTACAAGATTCCTTTACAAGGAACGTACTGTACTGTATAAAGGGTTGTAATACTACAGTTTTCGCTCAGATTTGGGTATTTTGGATCGAGATACAAGTTTTAATCACTTGTCAAGTTCCAATACCACTAAGTACAGGCCCTTCGGTACTGAGTTTCTCTTAGTGAAATCAATTTGAAATCATAGGCCCCTGGGTCTTACCAAAACATGGTGTTGAAGAACCACAGCAGGGTCAACACAGCCCGCCAGCACTGAACCACAGAAACCCCACTGACTGGAATAGAAACACACACAGAAATATCTCCAGCAAGTCTCCCTCCCTCTGCAACCCAACACTGGGGCACCATGAGAATGAAAACCCAGTTGTACATCAGGGTGTGAATTCTCAGAAAAACCTGTTAGGGAACATGGTGGAGTTGGTCTTTTAACACCATGCACCAAGCTATCCAGCCACCAGTGTAGTGGAGACTCCAGACGGCACCCGCAGTCTTTATTGGGCTCCACTGGCCCAGAAATGACAGCTCCCGCTGGGCCTCATCCACAGGCTAGTGGCTAAGCTGCTATGACGGCTACATCCTTTAACAGTTGCATTTCTCATTGACCATCCTCCTGGGCCCAGATCAGTGAGAGGGACTCTGGAGGGACAGAGCAGTGCCGGGGAGCCCAGTGAACAACGCTGGCTGCTGGCAAAACATTGCCCTAGGTGATTTGTCTCAAATACAGGATGGCTGCTGATGTTAGTGATCTTGTTGCTCTTACAATAATTGATCAATTATATGTATTTATTATTTAGAGTCTAAAGCATATTTCAGTCTGCTTCAGTACATTTTAAGTGAAACATAGATTATGAATACTGTATGTGAGTGATACAGCGAAGCCATACAGGTGGCAACCATTTTAAAGATGGAGAGTGAACTTTGATTTGGTGATGTACAAGTCTTCTTTTCAACTTCGGCGAGTTGCTAGAGAGAATTAGAAGGCCAAACCCCACAAACACACCATCAAAATAAATCAATGTTACTGTCTTAATACATGTGCCAAAATATCTCTCTGCACACTTCTGACTCTGAAGTAGTGAGTTGAATAGGCAATGCAAACCCCATATAGTAAGGGCTCTATTCAATCTGTATCGCTGAAGTGTTACACATTCCGGGATCGAAGTGTTAAGGTAATTTCCGATTGAGCCGGCATCAGCAGTGTTTACCGTGAACGCAATCTCTGCTAAATTGGGAACATTATCTTTAAATTTCAATCACGCTGTGTAGCTGAATTTCCATGATGCGGATTGAATAGAGCCCTAATACTATAAATCTGTTTAGCGATGCTTGATAAAAATCTATTCAACGTTTTACAGCTTTAGGACTTTGTTGATCATTTCAATATGACTCTATTGTTTCCAACTTCACTCAGTGCTTTGCAAATAAATCAAATGGTCTACATGCAATCTCATTGAGCAAAATGGCCCAGTGCACTCAGCCAGCTGGACAGCTATACAGCTCCAGCCTATGTGATCTACTGTAGGTCTGTAGCCTGCCAAGGTAACTTACTTCTCAGGACCTGTAACCTTACACCCAATCAAAAGATCAGGAAACACCACTTCCAACCAAAATTGAATCAACGGACAACAATGCAAAACAAGACACACTTCATATGGATCTCCCCTGTGCCCACTGGCACTGCCCAGTACTCCAACCCAAAGTGTGCCAGAACGCCAGGCAGGACAGGCTCTGGCATTGGGTATGTTGGTGTTTGCCAAACTATCTTGGGTTTCAAAAGGAAATGAGATCACAG
Source organism: Oncorhynchus masou masou (assembly GCF_036934945.1). NCBI lineage: Eukaryota > Metazoa > Chordata > Actinopteri > Salmoniformes > Salmonidae > Oncorhynchus > Oncorhynchus masou. The sequence goes on from NC_088219.1 coordinate 27,889,790, forward strand.
ATCCGATTGGTTTGTGGAGAGTTAAAAGGGAAATTGATGTCAATGTCTGAAATTAATCATTTGTGAAGAGTATAATTTAATATTTGAGGAGTTTCATCTCAGAAGCATGCTCATGATTTGTATATACATGTAGGGTGACTGATAGTGTGTCGGGAAAAAAAACAGATGTCTAAAAATCACTACTGCTCTGTATCAGCCTTTCTAAATCATGAAATTGTTGTTGCTTCAATAAATGTAATATGTTCTCACCCTAGTTTAAAAATACATTTAAAAAAAATCCCCTTAAAGCTCCATCCCTGACCCATTCCAACAATGACCCCTATTCACATTGGGAACATCATGTGAGACGTACCGCGAGTTAACACGAGGACATGGCCTACTCCTAACCCCTGTAATGTCGACTCCAATGTGCCTAGAGACACGTAGAATGTGAACAAATAAAACACAGCGTAAACAAACAAAAGCCATAATCCCGGGGTTTGAACATGATACACGCTGAGTTGTGGATCTTCATAATGCAGGTTCTGTATATGTCAACTGTATATAAATCAACCGGTGATGGGTGAAGACAAAACATACGAGGAAAGAAAAGATGTGGTCGAAAGAGAAGTAATCTTTGGGTCTCCTAAATGTTTAGAAGTCATCTAAACATGCAAGAGAAAACAATCTACCACCACAACCACAACCACAGTCAAAGCATTGGCCTGGAATACGAGGCCAGGAAGGGAGGGAGACACTTTTTCTGCTGTGTTCTACTTGACTATTCTCCCTTTGAGTAACTGCCCTGTTGAGTCACCGAAAAGTCTCCCCTTTTGTGTTTGGAGTGGCTTGTTTTTGGAGTGTCTACACGCCTATGTGTGTTTTTCCCGTCCGTAACGCCACTTCTTCTCCATCAAGTCTCATGGTTGTGAGAAGAGTTTGTGTGTGAAGAGTTGTGACCTGCCGGGGCTAGTTTTCCTGCCTTATCTGTCACCATGCAGTCTGTCTGCTGTCTGTGGGAGGCTTGGCCCCCTCACCCTCAATACACATAGCTGCAGTTCAAGCAGGGAGAGAACAACCGGGGTCAGCCATTAGATGACCCTGATTGAGCTGGTTGGAGGTTCCACACAAAGACATTCTGGAAGCCCTCTAGCATCCAGTCTAAACGAACAGAACGACATGCTTCCTTCTCCACCAATTACGAGGGAGTTTAGGAGGGGGAGGGTGGAGCTGAGGTTGTAATTGGTTAGGATTACCAGGGGATTATTCTACCTATAGAAACAGTAAAACATACAGATTGCACCAGGTTAGGGAGTTTAGGGAGGTGTAATTAACCACAGAGCAGGTATGTCATCGCGGTGGAGAGCAGTGAGAGGGAGATTTCTCCCAGCGTCTCACGAAGTTGGCCATTCTTCTGTAAATCATGTGATGGGGTGAAGTTTGCGTTGGAATGCGAGTGCCTGACAGTGATGAAAGCGAGTTGCCAGACGCGCGGCGGTTGAGCTGACATGTAGCGTAGCAGACCTGTGACATGAGGAGTGCGAGGCCGCTAGCGATGAGCAGAGTCAAACAGGTTATGAAGCCAGGCAGAACAGCTGGGAGGTGACAGAAACCAGGAGCTGTCAGAGGAAGTACAAGACGTAATGTCGTCAACACGGGCGCCACCCCTTTGATGAATTCCTCCCAGACAGCCACAGCCTGATGTACGACGTGTGTATTCTTTACACTGTCAAGAGTATTTGCACACAACAGAAGCAAAGAACCCATGATGTTTAATAGTCTTTACAAAGAACGTAGAAATACCCGTTTTGGTATTTCTGATAGACTACACCATTGTTTTGTTTTTATTGTTTTTTTAAATTGAACCTTTATTTAACTAGGCAAGTCAGTTAAGAACAGTGGGTTAACTGCCTTGTTCAGGGGCAGAACGACAGATTTTTACCTTGTCAGCTCGGGGATTCGGTCTTTCGGATACGGGCCCAACGCTCTAACCACTAGGCTACCTGCCGAGCCAAAAATATCCTCCTTCGAGCCAGATGTATTGTAGTTTTGTTCATGACAATTTCCTGACAATTTCTCCACAATGTTATTTTGCTGTTTTCACTTGTTGGATAACAAAAAGTACATTGTAGAATAAAAAATTACGTATCATGCTACGAGAGCAAACCCAGATCAGGCAAGGTACAAAGTGGAAAGTCTTGGTACAGTATTTGGCAGCACGTTGTTGATTCCATCATCTTCTCTGACAGTCTGTTACCATGCCTGAGGTACCTTTGACGTTAATAGATAGATTGGTGGCTAACCATTGTTCATACTGATTAGAAGATTGTTTTAGCTGTCCAGTGTTTACAGACTTGTTCTGCTCTGAAAAATGTGTTTCTTATAAGAGCTTCTCATGACAGTGGGCGATTGCAAAATATGCCTTTGTAACTTGGCCTCTAATTTCAAAGAGGGTATTGAAATCCTTTGTTTAGATGGCTTACCAGAAACCTATCATGGCTCAAATCAAAAAAAAATGTCTTTCATTGGAAATGGCAGGACTACAAATTGCTGTTATTGTGTGTTCTGTTGAGAGATGATTAGGGCTTTCTTGATGAGCTGAGGTCTCCTTAGTGTAGTGGTTAGGGTCTGGAGAGAGGTTGTGTGGAGGTAAAGGACAACTATTGGGTTTAGGACCCACTCATTATCAGTGAATAACAATGACATGAAATTTGGTATATTTTAATATACTTTAGATTCCATTTTCCAATGTTTCCTTCCCTTTCAGATAAGATTACCACTATCTGAAATCACAATCCATTATATTAAGAAGAAAGAAATCATCTTAGATACATAAAAAAACAGTGATGTAAAGTACTTAAGTAAAAATACTTTGAAGTACTACGTACGTAGTTTTTTGGGGTATCTGTACTTTCATTTACTGTTTATATTTTTATTCCATTACAATTCTAAAGGAAAGGTGTACTTTTTACTCACATACATTTCCCTAACACCAAAAAGTCCTTATCGAATGCTCAGGCAGGACAGAATTATGGTACAGTTCACACACTTATCAATATAATGCCTTATCATTCCTACTGTCTCTGATCTAGCGGACTCACTAAACACAAATACTTTGCTTGTAAATTGTTGGAGTCTGTCCGTAAATAAAATAAAAAACTATAAAATCATGCCGTCTGGTTTGCTTAATATAAGGAATTTGATGTATAGCATTTACTTGTACTTTTTACTTTTGCTCAAGTATGACAATTGAGTACTTTTTCCACCACTGTACTGAAGTACATTTTAAACCAGATACTTTTAGAGTTTTACTCAAGTAGACTTTTACTTGAGTAATTTTCAATTAAGGAATATTTACTTTTACTTTTTAAGTACGACAATTGAGTACTTTTTACACCACTGATAAAAACCTTTCAAAAAAGCAGAAACTGGATGTACAGTATCAGGATATCAGGACTTGCGAAAGACCATGGCCATCTCAACTCATCACGACACCTGTCAATCACATACTGCTTACTAGATTATAAAAAGTAGTGGAATATCATTTCAGTATAAGTATCATAATGATTATAGACGGATCACCGGCTTGTTTGACCTATTCACTTTATGTAGAATGCAACTAGATGACTCATGGGAGCAGTAAGGCAAAGCTTCACGCCTCCAGAGTGTCAAGAAGTTGTATGCTGTGAGCTTTCTGCCTCAAACCAGGCAATTCACCTCTTGGGAAAGACAAGCCATGCAGGAACATCTGTTGGACACTCTCCAGAGGCTGAAACAGTATCTCAATTGATCAGGCCGCAGTGTCTTAGGGCCGCTTCACGTTGAGTGTGAACTTGGATGAGTTCGCCCTCTCCGAGTCATGTCCCCACCATGCCCTTCCTTTCTGACACACACACACACACACACACACACACACACACTCCCACCCAAGCACATACATGCAAGCACACACCCACACCCACACAAACACACACACTCACACACACACACACACACACACACACACACACACACACATGGAAGCATGCATGCCTGTAGGCGTACACACACGCGCATGCGCGCATGCACGGCACACACCGAAATGTAAGCGCATGCACACACACACACGCACAGCCCCCTTACCCTTTCCCCTCTCCGTGCATGACTATTTATCTAAGTCTCCATCCCTGGTTGAATGGCAGTCTTTGTTGGTGACTGAAAAGTTTAATGATAGCTGCAGGCCTGATGCATTTGTATCTGTCACTGGAAGACATTATTCTCAAGCTGAGAGTCTTCCCCATTCTGGCTTGTAGGGGAGAAGGGTTGAAGTTACGGTCAAGCCCCAAATGGGGCTGCCGTCGGTGCATTTTGACCAATCACAACGTCTCCTTTGCCCAAATATCAACCGGTGTTGGTGTCAGGTCAGCTGACACCAAGGGATGACACCACACTCTCAAATACACACACAGACTGCACTGTACACACGTACTGTACATGTTGAGCAATCTAGCATCTTGTCATGTCCACCAATGATCAAGTTTCATATAGTGCTGATAGTTTACCATGTACTGTGACCCCAATAGAAATGCGGAAAGCTTCCTTGTACTGTATGTGTTCATGCAGAAGCACCCATTGGCTGAGCTGTTAACATGCAGTAAACAATATGTACTTTAGTAGCTGTAGTTTGTCATCTCAAATTATATTGCCTTATGAACCCTACTCTGTAGACACTGCCATGTCTTTGAACTTGCATACAGTATGATTCAACTCACTCACATTGACTACATATGAACTGCCCTTAGTGATGGTAAACTCTGTTAGATGATCAACAGTAACCAAAGAATAGGATGATAGCAAAGGGAAGGAAGAAGCAAAAAAAGTGTAAGGGTTAATGAATGCGTCAGTAGGAGAGTACACATCATGCAGTTAGACAACATTTACTAGGGCTCCTTTGCATCAGACAGACACCTTTCATCCAAAAATGAACAAGCATCCTTATAGAACACAACAGGTAATGTGTTAGTGACTCCACACAGCTCACACTCCTATGTCCCAGCCCCAGACAAAGTAAAGGTATCTATCTCTGTCGATCTGAGGTCACAGGAACCATTGCCTTCACCCGCCCAGCCATTATCGTGTTATAGATCTAACCCTGTGAGTTAAGTGCCCTGCTAAAAGCATATGTACACAAACATCCCTGAGTGGAATGTGGTGCCTTTATATCTCCAAGTGAATCACCCATGGAAGAATTTGAATAGAGACAATAAGTTACAGTTGACAGTTTAGGAGGAAATTGGGCAATCGTTTCAACCAGCCAGGGTGTTGTTCAATGGAAAGTGCTTGAAGACAAAAATATCTGGAGAAATGAAAACACCAACAGCGTTATGAGTTGTTAAATATATGGACGACAGCGGGGGATGGTAGTGGCTCCAGAGTCTCATCCTGTTGATGGCTGGCTGGGCTGGGAGCTGGACGCTGGGCTGGGTGCTGGGCTGGGAGCTGGGCCGGGAGCTGGACGCTGGGCTGGGTGCTGGACGCTGGGCTGGGTGCTGGGCTGGGAGCTGGGCTGGGAGCTGGGCCGGGTGCTGGACGCTGGGCTGGGAGCTGGGCTGGGAGCTGGACGCTGGGCTGGGTGCTGGGCTGGGAGCTGGGCTGGGAGCTGGGCCGGGTGCTGGACGCTGGGCTGGGAGCTGGGCTGGGAGCTGGGCCGGGAGCTGGGCCGGGAGCTGGACGCTGGGCTGGGTGCTGGGCTGGGAGCTGGGCTGGGAGCTGGGCCGGGTGCTGGATGCTAGGCTGGGTCCTGGGCTGGGAGCTTGGCTGTGAGCTGGGAGCTGGGCTGGTGTTGGGGTGGGGTGGGAAGAAATAGAAGCAGAGGGGAGAAAGGTAACATGAGCCAGTGTGAATGGACTCATTGTTTCTGCAGCTTAATTAGGCGAGACAAGTGAGGCGTGAACAGATTCCCATCATTAGGGCCCTAAAAAGCCCATTAGAATCAATGCCACGCTCTGGTCAGACTCAATGTCTGCCATAGCAGCCCGGGCCAAGCAGGCCACTGGATACGATTACAGCCGCGCGGCTAAAACAAGGCAACTCTATAGCCACACTAACACCCGAGGTAATGCAATTGACGCCGCGTTCTGGAAAAGGGATGAGAGGTGGGCTGGGGTGAAGGGTGTGTGTGTGTAAGGGTGTGTGTGTGTGTGTGTGTGTGTGTGTGTGTGTGTGTGTGTGTGTGTGTGTGTGTGTGTGTGTGTGTGTGTGTGTGTGTGCGCGTGTGCATGCGTGCATGCCTGTGCGCGTGGTGCATGGGTGTCTGCATGTGCGTGTGTGTGTGTGTGCGCACAGACATGTCTGTATCTGTGTGTGTGCAAGTGGGTAGCTGCCTGTGTGTCTGTTTGTGTAGATGTGTCTAGATTGTAGCCGGCAGGGTCCTGATAAACTGATAAACTGCTGGGATTAATGGCCACTTCTGGAGCCCAAGTGGCTCTATCAATACAGGGAAGAGCTGCCCAATCGGCCCATTGATCTGTTGTCTCGCTGGGTGCTGGGTGTAATTCCGGCACCCTGGGCCTGAGTGTTCCACAGAGGGTAGGGGCTGGGGGAGATTGGACTAATGGTGGCGCCATCCATAGACTCTCCTGGATTTGAGTACTCAGCGCATACTGCCTCTATTGCTATATGTGCAGTAACAGACTAGCTGATCCCGTACAGTTGGCCACAGCACAGTAAAGCCTGATCAAATTACAGCACATAGAGCTATGGAATTAATATCAATTAATAACAGTTCAACTTGCCCATGAAGGTGATATCCTTTGGGGTAAAGAGGTGTACAGTAGTTATCCATAAAGAAATTGAGGGTGTGATCCCTGTACATTATACTACATACATGGCAAATCTGTTTGAGTCTAAAGAATCAATGTGGTCTCAGGGCAATTCGTATCATTCTGTACGTAAATTTGTAACACTCCGTTGAGTATGATATGTTATGTTATGTTACGTTACATTATGAATGGAATAGCGGTCGTACGATATCATACCAATTAGAGGACGTATAGTATTATACATCTTACCCGGTCATACAATAGCATATGAATTGGAGACCAGGTTGCATGTTGCCGTAATAACACATGAGAATTACGTTGGCTGTTAGTGGAACTAATGACAAAGGTTAGGAGAATTAAAACAACAAAGATTGGGTCAATTTACATAGCAGGTGGAACATGTTAGACGGTAGCGGATTACACCAACCCATCCTCTCGACCATCCTCCCTACTTTCATTTTTAATCGTAACTAGACTATTACATAATGTACATATTGTATGTCTCTGAGGCCAGGCTGAAAGAATGAGTCTGTACAATTTTCTCTGTCTGTTTTTTCCACGTGAAATATGCCAGGATTTTGTGTGAGACTAACTGACAACAAGAACATGGCTTCTGTCATAACAACAGTAGCACTTCTCTAATCCCCATTTGTCAGAGCTAAGCCTTTCTATATGAGGTAGTCCCCAGTAACATCCCAATTTATGTTCCATGGTGCATGACAGTCATGCATAGATACCATCACAGACAACAAGGGAGGGATGGAGAGGGAGAGAAATGAAGGGAGGCCCGAGAAAAGGCGAGAGAGATTGAGACGGAGGGAGAGAGGGAGGAGGGAGGCAGCCTTTATCTGCTCACCTCAGGCTGTTGTTTTTGCTCCGCGGTGGCAGTCTGTGGTGGATGGATCTCACACACTGCCTGACTGAATGGTCCCTGACCACACACACACACTCATGGTTTGCAAGATACCACACACACACACACACAAGTGCACACACAGAAAACCACATCTCTCTTAATACCCTGAAGCCGCATACGGAGAAAGAGAGTGAAAGAGAGAAGAGGGTGAGATAGGGGCAAAGAGGGTGAAAGAGAGAGGAGGGTGAGATTGGGGCAAAGAGGGTGAAAGAGAGAGGAGGGTGAGATTGGGGTAAAGAGAGTGAAAGAGAGGAGGGTGAGATAGGGGCAAAGAGAGTGAAAGCGAGGAGGGTGAGATTGGGGCAAAGAAAGTGAAAGAGAGAAGAGGGTGAGATTGGGGTAAAGAGAGTGAAAGCGAGGAGGGTGAGATAGGGGCAAAGAGAGTGAAAGAGAGGAGGGTGAGATAGGGGCAAAGAGAGTGAAAGCGAGGAGGGTGAGATAGGGGCAAAGAGAGTGAAAGCGAGGAGGGTGAGATTGGGGTAAAGAGAGTGAAAGAGAGGAGGGTGAGATAGGGGCAAAGAGAGTGAAAGCGAGGAGGGTGAGATTGGGGTAAAGAGAGTGAAAGAGAGAGGGTGAGATTGGTGTGAAATGACTATAAAGACAAGAAGTAGAGAAATAGAGACAAAAATAGGTATTAAGAGAGACTGACAGAGAGAAAAGACGAGGTAGAAAGAGAGAAACATATTGCGAGAGAGTGAGAGAGGTAGGCAGGTAGTTTGGCGCCTTCACTCTGCCCAGCGCCCCCCGGAGCAGGAGATAAAGGCCTGCTGAATATTTCATGTCTTTGACTGACAGCTCCTCAGGGTCTTAGGAGAGCCATGGCGCCCACTTTACAGTCCAGAGGAATCTCCCAGACAACCTCAACACACATCATGTGACAACACACACGCACACAAAGACGCAGACACATACACGGCAGACACACACATGCACGGATGCGCATGCAGACGACACACACACACAATTCACTCCAGGCCCTGTCACCCTACCGCTATGTCTGGTGCTTAGGTGTACCAGCGGTCATCAGGTTCCAGGTATGTTTGGCATTGTGTGACTTTCAAATGTTCTTATGATTTTAAGCGCATCCTTTGTAACTTGAATTGTTTCCACTCGTTAAAATACATCTGATTAATCAATTCATTATTAATGCATGATAGAGTAGACAACATGAAATCAAATAATTATTTGTCACATGCTCCAAATACAACAGTGCAACCGTCAGCAGACCTTACCGTGAAATACTTACTCACGAGCCCTTAACCAACAATGCAGAGTTCAGGAGCCCGTAAAACGGCGGCCATCCCCACCGGCGCCATTCTCTAAAATCAATAGGAACTGTTATGTTAAAGGGAAGTCACATGCTGGTTCTCTTGGTCTCTGATCAACATGTTGTCAAAACTACAAGCATGTGTCTTCATCTTCACATTCCCTAAACCACGTCTTCAGCAATGTGCTGTATTTACCAAGCTCTCTCAACATTACCCTACACTACAGTACATCACCTCTCGTGTTATACTTAGTCAATCACCTCAAAATACTTTCTCACCTTAAAATTCTTTCCATCGGTTACCTCCTGAGTCTTTCAGAGGTGAATGAAATTCCTATTTGATTCAAGTTTGACCAGGAATGACAGTTATGTCTTATATAATCGCAGTGACTGTGATCATGTGGGCTTTTGAAAGGCTAACGGCAGAGCCATGCTACGGTAGTGTGTTGGAGTGAAATTACACTTGGCAGCCATGTCACATTTTCCAAAAAGCTCTCTGTGATTCTCTGACAAAAAGTGTGCTCCTAAGACATTAGATCCTTTTCTTTCTTCCTTATTAGGAGGGAGCTCGGGTCAAGGTAATTTTCTGACAGTACTGGCAGCACTACTCACTAGCAGGGAATCTGCAGTAAATCAAAGAGAAATCCCTCCTAACTCTCCCTCCTCGGCCTCTCCCTACACTTCCCAGGATCCATCTCTTCTCCCATTAGGATGCATGGAGAGGCTCCTAAGCCTGAATCCAAAGGAACCGTTTCCCCGCCCCGCTGTCACATCTGACCACTCGGCCCCTGATGAGATCATTGTCTGCAGATTGCTTCCCCGTGAGGCCCCTTGGCACCCGGCTGTGTCTGGTGTGTGTGATGTGTGCTGCGTCTGGGGACCAGGCAGGCGGTTCCTCTAATCATCCCTGACACCAATGGCTCCGCCCCTCCTAGGCCCCCACCTCATGCCTGCCCTGGCCCAGTCTAGCCAGCCCAGCTAACTCCAAACACACCTTCCTCTTCCATCCTCTGTCCAATTGGTCTGACTGACAGATCAGCCACTCATGGGCCACAACCAGGCCCAATCACTCTCGCTCATTGACGGAAAATGGCTTCCAGAGCTGCATGTGCCGAAGGAATTAGTTCCCAGTGAGAGCTCATCCAGAGGTCAGATAAAATTGGTGAGACAGAGGGGGTGTATCCTGTACCATACACCCCCTCCCCCTCTCCCATCATCCCTCCTTCTTTACAGGAAAATGAAGTCAGGGGTCTGGTCTAAACAAACTCAGGATGTTGAGCAGCGTGGGGCTTCAGAGCTTTGCTTCTACTGAGGATCAAATCAGTCCCACATCCCCATCATTCGCAGGAGAAAGAGACAGAGATATCAAGGACGTAGGTCGGGGTGCTTTGTAAGGATCCGAAGGCAAGTGGGCAATCTGCCTTTACCATCAGTCCTATTAGCCAACGTACAATCATTGGATAACAAAATAGACGAGCTACGATCATGAAAATCCTACCAATGGGACATTAAAAACTGTAATATCTTATGTTTCACAGAGTTGTGGCTGAACGACGAGATGGATTAAATACAGCTGCTGGGGTTTACACTGCACCAGCAAGATAGAACAGCAGCTTCTGGTAAGAAAAGGGGTGGCGGTCTGTGTATATTTGCAGACAACAGCTAGTGCACAAAATGTAATATTAAGGAAGTGTTGAGGTTTTGCTCGCCTGAGGTAGAGTATCTCATGATAAGCTGTAGACCACACTATTTACCAAGAAAGTTTTCATCTATATTATTCGTAGCTGTTTATTTACTCCGACAAACTGATGCTGGTACTAAGTCCACTCTCAATGAGCTGTATAAGGCCATAAGCAAACAGGAAAATGCTCATCCAGAGGCGGCGCTCCTAGTGGCCAGGGAATTTAATACAGGGAAACTTAAATCGGTTTTACCTCATTTCTACCAGCATGTTAAATGTGCAACAACAGAGAAAAAAACTCTAGACCACCTTTACTCCACACACAGAGACATGTACAAAGAGACACGTACAAAGCTCTCCCTCGCCCTCCATTTGGCAAATCTGACCATAAATCTATCCTCCTGATTCCTGCTTACAACAAAAACTAAAGTAGGAAGCACCGGTGACTCGGTCAATAAAGAAGTGGTCAGATGACGCAGATTCTAAGCTACAGGACTGTTTTGCTATCACAGACGGGAATATGTTCTGGGATACACCACATCAATAACTGGCTTCATCAATAAGTGCATCGATGATGTCGTCCCCACAGTGACCGTACGTACAGTACATACCCCAACCAGAAGCAATGGATTACAGGCAACATAGGCACTGAGCTAAAGGGTAGAGCTGCCGCTTTCAAGGGGAGGTACTCTAACATTCACAAGGACCATTACCAGGACGTGTGTTCCAAGCATGCGCTGACCAACTGGCAAGTGTCTTCACTGACATTTTCAACCTAATATTAATAATATGCATGTCAATCTCTCCTGGCTGAAAGTGGAGGAGAGATTGACATCATCACTACTTTTATTTATGAGAGGTATTGACATGTTGAATGCACCCAGCTGTATGTCTAAACTACTGGCATACAACTCGGACACCCATGCATACCCCACAAGACATGCCACAGGAGGTCTCTTCACAGTCCCCAAGTCCAGAACAGACTACGGGAGGCACACGGTACTACATAGAGCCATGACTACATGGAACTCTATTCCACATCAAGTATCTGACGCAAGCAGTAAAATAAAAAAATAAAAAAGATTTAACAAACACCTTATGGAACAGAGGGGACTATGACCTGCCTAAATTACTACCGACCCGTAGCACTCACGTCTGTAGCCAAGCAATGCTTTGAAAAGCTGGTCATGGCTCACATCAACACCATTATCCCAGAAACCCTAGACCCACTCCAATTTGCATACCGCACCAACAGATCCACAGATGATGCAATCTTTATTGCACTCCACATTGCCCTTTCCCATCTGGACAAAAGGAATTCATTCATTGACTCAGTGTTCAACACCATAGTGCCCTCAAAGCTCATCACACATCTAAGGACCCTGGGACTAAACACCTCCCTCTGCAACTGGATACTGGACTTCCTGACGGGCCGCCCCCAGGTGGTAAGGGTAGGTAACAACACATGTTCCACGCTGATCCTCAACACAGGGGCCCCTCAGGGGTGCGTGGTCAGTCCCCTCCTGTACTCCCCGCCTGCATAGCCAGGCACGACTCCAACACCATCATTAAGTTTGCAGATGATACAAAAGTGGTAGGCCTGATCACCGACAACGATGAGACAGCCTACAGGGAGGAGGTCAGAGACCTGGCCGTGTGGTGCCAGGATAACATCCCTCCCTCAACGTGATCAAGACAAATGAGATGATTGTGGAATACAGGAAAAGGAGGACCAAGCACGCCTCCATTCTCATCAACAGGGCTGTAGCGGAGCAGGTTGAGAGCTTCATGTTCCTTGGTGTCCACATCACCAACAAACTATCATGGTCCAAACACACCAAGACAGTCGTGAAGAGGGCGCAACAAAGCCTATTCCCCGTCAGGAGACTGAAAAGATTTGGCATGGGTCCTCAGATTCTCAAAAACTACACCTCCACCATCGAGGGCATCCTGACTGGTTGCATCCCTGCCTGGTATGGCAGCTGCTTGGCCTCCGACCACAAGGCACTACAGAGGGTAGTGCGTACGGCCCAGTACACCACTGGGGCCAAGATTCCTGCCATCCAGGACCTCTATACCAGGCGGTGTCAGAGGGGGGCCCTAAAAATGGTCAAAGACCCCATCCACCCTACTCATAGACTGTTCTCTCTGATACCACACGGCAAGCGGTACCCGAGCCTAAGTCTAGGTCCAAAAGGCTTCTTAACAGCTTCTACCCCGAAGCCATTAGACTTCTGAACAGCTAATCAAATGGCTACCCAGACTATTTGTATTGTCACCCACCAAATATTTTATACTGCTGCTACTCTCTGGGTAATATCTATGCATGGTCACTAACTCTACCTACATGTACAGATGCAATCGGAAGTTTACATACACTTAGGTTGGAGTCATTAAAACTCGTTTTTCAACCACTCCACAAATTTCTTGTAAACAAACTATAGTTTTGGCAAGTGTGTTAGGAAATCTGCATTTTGCATGACACATAATTTTTCCAACAATTGTTTACAGAAAGATTATTTCACTTCTAACTCTATCACAATTCCAGTGGGTCAGATGTTTACATACACTAAATTGACAGTTTAAACATCTTGGATAATTCCAGAAAATTACGTCATGGCTTTAGAAGCTTCTGATAGGCTAATTGACATAATTTTAGTAAATTGGAGGTAGGTGTACATGTGGATGTATTTCAAGGCCTACCTTCAAACTCAGTGCCTCTTTGCTTGACATCATGAGAAAATCAAAAGAAATCAGCCAAGACCTCAGGAAAAAAATTGTAGACCTCCACAAGTCTGGTCCATCGTTGGAAACAATTTTCAAACGCCTGAAGGTACCATGTTCATCTGTACAAACAATAGTACGCAAGTATTAAAACCATGGGACCACGCAACCGTCATACCGCTCAGAAAGGAGACGCGTTCTGTCTTCAAAGGGGTTGACACCCTAGACCCAAACTGTTACAGACCTATATCTCTCCTGCCCTGCCTATATAGAGTATTCGAAAGCCAAGTTAATAAACAGATCACTGACCATTTCGAATCCCATCGTACCTTCTCCGCTGTGCAATCCGGCTTCCGAGCTGGTCATGGGTGCACCTCAGCCACGCTCAAGGTACTAAACGATATCATAACCGCCATCGATAAAAGACAGTGCTGTGCAATCCAGTCGTGCAATCCGGCTGTGCAATCAGAGACCTGGCCATGGACCTGGCCAAGGCTTTCGACTCTGTCAATCACCGTATTCATATCGGCAGACTCAATAGCCTTGGTTTTTCTAATGACTGCCTCGCCTGGTTCACCAACTACTTTGCAGACAGAGTTCAGTGTGTCAAATCGGAGGGAATGTTGTCCGGCCCTCTGGCAGTCTCTATGGGGGTACCACGGTGTTCAATTCTCGGGCCGACTCTTTTCTCTGAAAGTATCAATGATGTCGCTCTTGCTGCGGGCGATTCCCTGATCCACCTCTACGCAGACGACACCATTCTGTATACTTCTGGCCCTTCATTGGACACTGTGCTAACTAACCTCCAAACGAGCTTCAATGCCATACAACACTCATTCCGGGGCCTCCAACTGCTCTTAAATGCTAGTAAAACCAAATGGATGCTTTTCAACCGTTCGCTGCCCGCACCCGCCCGACTAGCATCACCACCCTGGACGGTTCCGACCTAGAATATGTGGACAACTATAAATACCTAGGTGTCTGGCTTGACTGTAAACTCTCCAATCCAAAATCAAATCTAGAATTGGCTTTCGCAAACAAAGCTTCCTTCACTCACGCCGCCAAACTTACCCCTATAAAACTGACTATCCTACCGTTCCTCAACTTCGGTGATGTCATCTACAAAAAACGTCCAACACTCTACTCAGCCAATTGGATCTAGTCTATCACAGTGACATCCGTTTTGTTACCAAATCACCTTATACCACCCACCCCTGCGACCTGTATGCTCTAGTCGGCTGGCCCGCTCTACATATTCATCGCCAGACCCACTGGCTCCAGGTCATCTATAAGTCTATGCTAGGTAAAGCTCCGCCTCATCTCAGTTCACTGGTCACGAGAACAACACCCACCCGTAGCACACGTTCCAGCAGGTATATCTCACTTATCATCCCCAAAGCCAACACCCCATTTGGCCGCCTTTCCTTCCAGTTCTCTGCTGCCAGTGACTGGAACGAATTGCAAAAATTGCTGAAGTTGGAGACTTTTATTTCCCTCACCAACTTTAAACATCAACTATCTGAGCAGCTAACCAATCGCTGCAGCTGTACATAGTCCATCTGCAAATAGCCCCCCCAATCTACCTAACTCATCCCCATACTGTTTTTATTTGATTTACTTTTCTGCTATTTTGCACACCAATATCTCTACTTGCATATCATCATCTGCTCATTTATCACTCCAGTGTTAATCTGCTAAATTGTAATTATTCGCTCCTATGACCTATTTATTGCCTACCTCCTCATGCCTTTTGCACACACTGTATATAGACTTTCTTTTCTCTACTGTGTCATTGACTTGTTTATTGTGTGATTGGCTTGTTTATTGCTTACTCCATGTGTAACTCTGTGTTGTCCATGTGTAACTCTGTGTCACACTGCTTTGCTTTATCTTGGCCAGGTCGCAGTTGCAAATGAGAACTTGTTCTCAACTAGCCTGTCTGGTTACATCTCAAGACATCAGTCAGGAAGTTAAAGCTTGGACGCAAATGGGTCTTCCAAATGGACAATGACCTGAAGCATACTTCCAAAGTTGTGGCAAAATGGCTTAAGAACAAATAAAGTCAAGGTATTGGAGTGGCCATCACAAAGCCCTGACCTCAATAACATAGAGCATTTGTGGGCAGAACTGAAAAAGCGTGTGCGAGCAAGGAGGCCTACAAACCTGACTCAGTTACACCAACTCTGTCAGGAGGAATGAGCCAAAATTCACCCAACTTATTGTGGAAATTGTGGAAATCTTGTGGAAGGCTACCTGGAACATTTGACCCAAGTTAAACAATTTAAAGGCAAGCTACCAAATACTAATTGAGTGCATGTAATCTTCTGACCCACTGGGAATGTGATGAAAGAAATAAAAGCTGAAATAAATAATTCTCTCTAATATCATTCTGACATTTCACATTCTTAAATTAAAGTGGTGACCCTAACTGACCTAAAACAGGGACTTTTTACTATGATTAAATGTCAGGAATTATGAAAAACTGAGTTTTAATGTACTTGGCTAAGGTATATGCAAACGTCCGACTTCAGCTGTACGTATTACCTCAATAACCTCGACTAACCTGTGCCCCCGCTCATTGACTCTGTACTGGTACCCCCTGTATATAACCTCGCTACTGATATATTACTGCTGCTCTTTAACTATTTGTAATATTTTTTATTTTTTACTTGTCCATATTTTACTTTACACTTATTTCTTAAAACTGCATTGTTGGTTAATGTTATAGCCTCTTGTGTGCCTCAAGTTACTGTGTATATGTGTCCCTGTTAAAGTGCTAAATCATTACTCCTGTCAAAATATCATTGTTATTTACAGAAGAAGTCAGTGAACTTAGTGTTTCGCAGCGTAAATCATTTTCTAATTGAAATATCTAACACCTGAGTTCACTCCACCCCTAGAGAGATTTGATTGGCTGCAAAGGGATTCAACTGTCTTCCCCTAATTCCTGGCCTCCATGTTCTGTCTGTTGGAGACGATGTTGATGGAGAATTATGTGTTGTTTGTTTTAGTTTGGGGGCGAGAACATATTCCGCGCTGTGAAGGTGACATGGCAGGGTGAGTTATGTGTCGTGAGGGGAAGAAATGTGAGCCTTTAAACCTTTTGAAGTGATTCCCTCACTGTCCTGCTGGCCTCAGGCAAGGCTTGTTTGAACACACTGTAGAGGGGCAAAGGGAAGACATGGAAACAAAGTGATTTGTGTGATGTATTGTGAGACGTGGCCGTAACCTTAACTTGTAAACCCAAATTGCATTTAATTAAATGCTTAACATGTAGTTCTAGTGCATCACAATCAAGCTAAGAGATTTATCCACTAGCATGCCCTTTAATTTGGAAAGGTATAATAAAAAATGTAATGTAAATTTCTCACAAATATTAATGTTATATTGTCATTAATTCCTTGTTCTACAGTGACAACCCAAATAAACCCAAAGTAATTGTAACGGCGTTCGTCTGTTGAAGGAGAAGCGGACCAAAATGCAGCGTGGTGGTTACTCATGTTCTTTAATGAAAAATGACTTGACGTGAAAAAATGAACAATACAAAACAACAAACGGAACGTGAAAACCTATACAGCCTATCTGGTGAATACAAACACAGAGACAGGAACAATCACCCACGAAATACTCAAAGAATATGGCTGCCTAAATATGGTTCCCAATCAGAGACAACGATAATCACCTGACTGATTGAGAACTGCCTCAGGCAGCCATAGACTATGCTATACACCCCACAAAACCCCAAGACAAAAACACACCACAATAACCCATGTCACACCCTGGCCTGACCAAATAAATGAAGACAAACATAATATATTTCGACCAGGGCGTGACAGAACCCCCCTAAGGTGCGGACTCCCGGACGCACATCAAAACAATAGGGAGGGTCCGGGTGGGCATCTGTCCATGGAGGCGGCTCCGGCGCGGGACGTGGACCCCACTCTATTAATGACTTAATTCCTCCTCCTCACGTCCTATGATAGTCCACCCTTGCCGCCGACCATGGCCTAGTAGTCCTCACCCAGAACCCCACTGGACTGAGGGGCAGCTCGGGAACTGAGGGGCAGCTCGGGACTGGGGCAGCTCGGGACTGAGGGGAAGCTTAGCACTGAGGGGCAGCTCGGGACTGAGGGGCAGCTCGGGACTGAGAGGAAGCCCAGCACTGAGAGGAAGCCCAGCACTGAGAGGAAGCTCAGCACTGAGAGGAAGCTCAGGCAGGTAGTTGGATCCGGCAGATCCTGGCTGGCTGGCGGTTCTGGCAGATCCTGGCTGACTGGCGGTTCTGGCAGATCCTGGCTGACTGGCGGATCTGGAAGAGTCTTGTTGACAGGCGGATCTGGAAGAGTCTGGTTGACAGGCGGATCTGGAAGAGTCTGGCTGACTGGCAGATCTGGAAGAGTCTGGCTGACTGGCAGATCTGGAAGAGTCTGGCTGACTGGCAGATCTGGAAGAGTCTGGCTGACAGGCGGATCTGGAAGAGTCTGGTTGACAGGCGGATCTGGAAGAGTCTGGCTGACTGGCAGATCTGGAAGAGTCTGGCTGACTGGAAGAGTCTAGCTGACTGGCAGATCTGGAAGAGTCTGGCTGACTGGCAGATCTGGAAGAGTCTGGCTGACTGGCAGATCTGGAAGAGTCTGGCTGACAGGCGGATCTGGAAGAGTCTGGTTGACAGGCGGATCTGGAAGAGTCTGGCTGACTGGCAGATCTGGAAGAGTCTGGCTGACTGGAAGAGTCTAGCTGACTGGCAGATCTGGAAGAGTCTGGCTGACTGGCAGATCTGGAAGAGTCTGGCTGACTGGCAGATCTGGAAGAGTCTTGCTGACTGGCAGATCTGGAAGAGTCTGGCTGACTGGCAGATCTGGCAGATCCTGGCTGACTGGCAGCGCAGGAGAGGCTCTGGCAGCGCAGGATAGGAGGAATGCTCTGGCAGCGCTGGAGAGGCGAGGCGCACTGTAGGTCTGATGCGTGGTGCTGGCACTGGTGGTACTGGGCCGAGGACACGCACAGGAAGCCTGGTGCGGGGAGCTGCCACCGGAGGGCTTTTGTGTGAAGGTGGCACAGGATGGGCTAGACCGTGAATGCGTACTGGAGATCTTGAGAGCAGTGCTGGCACAGGACGTGTAAGGCTAGGAAGGTGCACAGGAGGCCTGGTGCGTGAGGCTGGCACCATCTTAACCAGCCGACTAACACGCACCTCAGGATGAGTATGGAGCGCTGACCCAGGTGCCATCAAATCCCCGACACGCTCCGTCGGGCGAATATCATGCTTAAAGCACCAACACAGCAACTCCCTCATTACTCTCTCCTCCAATTTCCCCATTAACTCCTTCACAGTCTCTGCTTCGCTCACCTCCAACACCGGCTCTGGTTCTGGTCTCCTCCTTGGCTCCTCATGATAAACAAGGAGAGTTGGCTCAGGTCTGACTCCTGACTCTGCCACACTCTCCCTGAGCCCCCTCCCAAGAAATTTTAGGGGCTGACTCTCGGGCTTCCATCCGCGTCGCCGCGCTGCTTCCTCATTCCAGTGCCTCTCAGCTCTCGCCGCCTCCAGTTCTTCTTTGGGACGGCGATATTCTCCAGGCTGATCCCAGGGTCCTTCTCCGAACAATTCGTCCTCCCATGTCCATTCCTTCTCCTGCTGCACCTTGGGGCGGCTACACTCCCCTGGTTTAGCCCAGGGTCCTCTCCCGTCAAGGATTTCCTCCCAAGTCCAGAAAGTCTTGTTACGCTGCTCCTGCTGAGGCTGTTGCCTGTTACCACGCCGCTTGGTCCTGTTGTGGTGGGTGATTCTGTAACGGCGTTCGTCTGTTGAAGGAGAAGCGGACCAAAATGCAGCGTGGTGGTTACTCATGTTCTTTAATGAAAAATGACTTGACATGAAAAAATGAACAATATAAAACAACAAACGGAACGTGAAAACCTATACAGCCTATCTGGTGAATACAAACACAGAGACAGGAACAATCACCCACGAAATACTCAAAGAATATGGCTGCCTAAATATGGTTCCCAATCAGAGACAACGATAATCACCTGACTGATTGAGAACCGCCTCAGGCAGCCATAGACTATGCTATACACCCCACAAAACCCCAAGACAAAAACACACCACAATAACCCATGTCACACCCTGGCCTGACCAAATAAATGAAGACAAACATAATATATTTCGACCAGGGCGTAACAGTAATTATTCACCTGTTATAACCTGACCATATTGTGAGAATTGCCTTGAGATATGAGTCTGGGTTAAACTAACAGTGACAACCCAAATAAACCCAAAGTAATTATTCACCTGTTATAACCTGACCATATTGTGAGAATTGCCTTGAGATATGAGTCTGGGTTAAACTAGCAGATGTCATTTGCGTAACAACAATAGTCTTTTAACTAGCTATACGCCGCCTGTGAGTACAGTAGCTTATCATGCTGTCTGGTGAATAACCTGACTCTACTGTCACTGATTCAAAGACATGACCTCAGAGGTAAATGGTGTGCACCCTCTCCTCTCTGAGACAAAAGCTAATAATGCAGAAAACAGACCAGGGACTTTCCTGCCATGCAGCCTGAGTATCTTCCAATGCTGTGGCTTGTTGGAGGGTCTGGTAAGAAGGAATAATAATAAAATCATCCATCATGCACATGGGACTGGGAAAACACCCAGTGAAGTGATGCTAGGCTAGAGAAACAATCATATGCACTATGGGCTCTCAGGCACTCCCAGGGCCGGGCTGTGCTGTCTGCTGGCTGAGGATCTTGTGCCTGTCTTGGAGCCTCTCCAGAGTGAAGAAGAGCCCCGGTAATTACAATGGGAGGCATGAAGAGTCATTACAAGTCATGTCCCATGCATGGTAGACAGTGACCTCTCCCAAAACGCACCAAACCGGAACCATACATCACCCCTTCATCCTCACACCCTCTCATTTGGAACATTTAGAAGCCCTGGGGTTTTGGCAAGGAGAGATGGAGCTACATGTGTGTATGTGGATGTAAAAGTGCCTTGTGCTCTGTCTCTCTGTGTACAGTGGAGGGAGTCCCATGAGTAAGCATCAGCATGTGTGTGGAGCGGAGCGGCACGATTCTCCCCTCCTCTCTCTGCTCTCTGTCTCCTTCACCTCATCACCCCTCTCACTCTCTCTCATCGGAGGGAAGGTAAGGAAGCGGATGGAGCATCGCAGCCTGGTTTATTTAGCGGACAGGGGTTCAGAGTTGAAAGGAAGTGGGTGTGTGGTGAGGAGATGGAGGGAGGAAGGGAGGAGGGGTGATGTGTGAGCAGGGGAGTGTGTGGTGTGGTGGGCGTGGGAGAGAGGGATGAGATGGGACCACATATCTCTAATGGAACGTTATGTTTGACATGGGGGCTGGCTGATGTAGGAGGAGGATGGTGGGGATTCCTGGAGTTTGGCTGACACACACACACTCACACACATCCCCCTGAAGTGTGCCCCTCCGTGTCAGCCGAGTGGCGCTGTGCTTTGATCTCAGCTCCGCGGGTCAGAAATATCTCCCTCTCTCTCTCAATCTCTCTCTCTCTCTCTCTACCTCCCTCCAGCCATCTGCCTGCCAGGGAAGAGGCTCGACTGCCTCAGGGTGTTTAGGTTTAGGAGGGATCCTAATTTCCTCTTCTAATCATGACATCGTCCTGCCTGAATAGGTTAAAGATGTTGCCAGGATATTCTCCGCTTCCTCACTCCAGCAGGGCCCAAATTAGACACATTACATACTTCCCCAGTGTGAGATAATATTTAACCCATTTCCTCGCTGAAAAACAGTAAGTGTCTGTGTGTCTGTGTGTGTGTGTGTGTGTGTGTGTGTGTGTGTGTGTGTGTGTGTGTGTGTGTGTGTGTGTGTGTGTGTGTGTGTGTGTGTGTGTGTGTGTGTGTGTGTGTGTGTGTGTGTGTGTGTGTGTGTGTGTGAATGTGTGCGCGTGTGCGCGTGCGTTTGCGTGTGTGTGCGTGTGTGCGTGTGCGCGTTTGCGTTTGCGTGTGTGTGTGTGTGTGTGTGTGCATATGTGTATCAGTGGAGGCTGCTGAGTGGAGGATGGATCATAATAATGGCTGGAAGGGAGCAAATTGAATGACATCAAACCACATGGAAACCATGTGTTTAATACCATTCCACTAATTCGTCTCCAGCCCGTCCTCCCCAATTAAGGTGCCACCAACCTTTGGTGTGTATATGACTGTGTTTGTCGTATGTGGCCACAAACTAGCATGCCCCATATGGTGGGATCAGATTCTGAGGTAATTCAATAGTGGAGAATGCGTTGAGTTGAGCTCCTCCCCCATCACGGACATGATTAAAGACTTGACTGATTAGAGGTGAAGAGTGGCCATGGCCCACTCAGCTTGTCAATAACAGTTAGACTCACCTCAATGCTGTTCTGACCAGCCTGTCTCTCTGTCCCCACCACCCACTAACCATTTTCCATCTGAAACACAACGCCTATCTGTCATGCATTTGACAGTTTACAGTTGATACACATATCAATAGTTCAAATGTTATACTCATGTTAAATACAGTATTTGCTAAATGTGAATACTAGTTTTTGCAACAGAACATTTTTTTAAATGCATTGAATTGATAGGTTTTCACCAAACTTTGACAGTGTGCAATCAGCCCTTCTCAGTCCAGCGTGTATGGCACTGGTTCAAAACCCAGCGGCTATGTTTCAACCAGAATCTCTCCAGGGCCTTGTGAGTAATGAGAGGCCCAAATTAGAATCCTAACTCTTCATTTCAGCTGCGTCTGTGCTCGGCCATCAACTAAACAATACAACAATGACACTTACATAATTCAAGCCCTGAGAAATGTGTCCATATTGCCACAATGAGTGTGGTTCAAGAAGTAGCAAGGCCACAAGATATGACTGTCTTTCATCCCAGATCTCATACACAATTGACTCATGTTAAACGCAAGGTCTCTGGTCATAAATGCCGGAGCGCACAGTTTTCCACAGCCAGTCAGGCATACATGATTTATTTGATTTAGCACTGTTGAACTGCAATGCAGAATCTGTACTCGCACCACAAAGACGTGATGACATGATAAAGAGAGAACTGCAAATTATACATACCAATCATCATAACATATGTATAGACTCTCCATCTCCTACTATTTTATCTAGATGTTGCTTGAAAAGGTATGTGGGTATGTATGGAGGAGTGGGATGAAGAATAGTGCATCCATAAAGATTTTCAGCTCAAACAACCATGTGTTTTCCATAAAATCATACTTCACAGGATTTTTTATGGCAGGGGTGTTGCTTCGAGATCTCTCTGAGGCAGTATCTGTAGTCCATCCCTGAAGGCAACACACAATACTCGAGGCCTGAAAGACAGCATGACATAGCAGCACCAGTTAAGGAGAGGAATGTTCCGGATTCTTCTGCCAAACTACATGGGGAGAATCCAGTCCAGTTCCTTTTTGTAGTTCTGGTGTTTTGCGTGAGGAGAAAACATGCCTGAAAACAGGAATAAATTAGAAATGGAACTAAATTAAGGCGTAATGATATTTCAACATTTGTGGTTTGTTTAATATTTGTACTAGTCGATCCCAATGCGCTGCATTGAATTCTGTGACTTCATAATATGTTCTTTCACAAAATGCAACTTTTTGTATCACAGTTTTTTAACTCATAATTATGGACAGCATGTAGAATGCAGATCAAGTAGACCATATTCCCTAAATATAGTATATACATACTGTATTCCCTTTTGGGCTAAGAATTTCTTGTACATTATAATAAACTTGTGCCTGACAGCATTGAGAATGCTTTCTACAAATTAAGAGTTTATTTACAAAACGGTATATCCACCAATTTTTCACATTTGGGTTTTTTTGCATCAGAAATGATTGCTTATGGGTACCTTTATGTGCATGTAAAATATTGCTGTTCTCAGATTTAGAATTCATAGCTTTTAGAAGTGTATTAAAATCAGTTGCAAAACGCTATGTCAATTTCTTAGCTGGAATGTGATGTTATATATGCTGTATATTTAACATATAAATGAAACCCATCATAAATCCAGCTTCATGATATAGTGCAGGGGTATTCAACTCTTACCCTACGAGGTACGGAGCCTGTTGGTTTTATGTTCTACCTGAAAGTAGATTTCACCCACCTGGTGTGTCAGGTCCAAATCAGTCCCTAATTAGAGGGTAACAATGAAAAAAAGCAGTGGAACTGGCTTCGAGGTCCAGATTTGAGTTTAAGGGCTCTACTGTTTAGTTAGAGATATACCTTGTACCAAATGACACCCTATTCCCTATATATTGCACTTCTTTTGGCCAGACCCCAGATATCATATAACTGTATCGATTTTTTTTAAATATAGATTTTTATATTGATGTCACAAATGTGAATCATTTGTCCAGTTATTTAATAAAAATGTAATTATTTGTCGAATTTGACTGTGTGAAACCTTGCAGTGCTTCTTTTTCTCTGAGAGTGAGGCAGGTATATCTTGTTTTGCAACGAAATGTGATGTTTTTCCCTCTGAAATGAAACCATCTAGTGGTAGGTTTAAAATGAATACATCTGTCATTTAACAACTGCATGCCATGATTAGATGCGGGAAAAACACACCAATCTATTTCACAAGTTCTTTAAACAAAAAAGAGCAAATTTCCCAACATTTCTGAAAATGGATGTGTAGTATTTTAGAAAGAAACTCTTCAAATATTTTCCAGTCATATATGTGGCCTGATCCATTTATGTTGGAAATATATATATACAAGTATATATATATTTATATTATATATATACTGTATATATATTAATTTAGTCATATCACATACTGTGAAAGACACTCATTCATTGTGCTGAATCAGCATTGAGCAGGAGAGATAGTTTTATTGAGAAAAGCATAGGGAAGTTTCAGTAGCATTTAGCATGTACAATACATAACCTTTCAAGTTTGTTTTACATTAGCAAATAGGAGAATGATAGTGTGCATGAACTCTGCATGTACTAACCTTTATAGGGGGATAACAGAGGGGTACAGGGAACATACAGCCGTCTCTTACCTTCGTCTTTCACTCACTACGGAACCTCTGAAGTTTACACTCCATATGTTTTAGGAAGCAGATAGTCCCAAAAGAACATCCAAAATGACAAGCTGCTGGTAAGACCAGCCTGTTGAGCAAGTTAACATGATTCATCTATGCTAGTAAGTCGTAGAACCCAGTACACATAACTTTTTTTACATGCCGTGATCTCGAATCTATCACACATACCAAACAAACCATTTATTTTGTTCCACTATCTATTTGTGTGTTTACCTTTGACTGTTGTGTGTACCCTTTGAGCGAAAGATGAGAGAAAAGGTCGGAGGGAATTGAATTCTTTGTAGCCTGCTGTTCCCAGTCTCTATGGCGTAGACAGCTGGGCGCCCTGTACAGTTAAGATCACAGGCCTTGATAACCTGGCCCTTGATTTATGGACAGCATGAGCTTTTGCAATCACCTAATGAGGGAAACTAGAGTGTTTACATGTTTATTAAATAGCTAGAACCAGCTGGAACTAGTCGAGCAGACAGCATCTATAATAATATTTCTGTTTCCGTCACAGCCCACCTTAACCCCATGCTGGACAGTTTGGTCTCACTGAATCAGATGGCTTTGAATAAAGAGAGAAAGCGAGGCTGTTTGTCTGTTAGATGTGTGGACTGGACAGAGAGGATGGTTGATTTGGAGAACACCTCACAGTCAATGTGGCACCATGAGTAATTGAGTGATGGCATGGCCACGTTGGTGCTGTTTACAACTTTCCTCTAATTGGAGGGCTTTGCATCAAGAATGACCTCAATGTATTAGAAATAGAAATGGTAAGCAGTTTGTGCATAATTTGTTGACTACTTTTTGTTCCAAGTAACCTTGCAGTGTTTTCCTGCCAAAGGTACTATAAGGAAAGGCTCATGGTTCTAGGAACAACAATAATACCAGTGATACTAAATGGATTTTCCTGAAAACAGAATGCCCTTTGATGGGGTCAGCCTGGGAAAAAAAGAATACCCCACATCTCTGTGTTGCTTAAAAAAAAGAAAGGGTCCCAAATCGATAAAGGGGAAAAGAACACAAACCTGCATGTTTTCTTCCTCTTTGGCCAGGCATACATATTTTACGATCTCCAACAGTCCTGTTGTCGGTTTCCCCCCCTGAACGAAATACTTTGCTGTTCTCATTACAGGAGGTCATGCAAAGTTTTCTCAGTAGGGGCCTGTCTACCCCGAGGCTGTTCTCAGCCAGAGAAGCCTGGAACTCACATGGTACTGTACTCACAGCCAGCCCTTGGCTTCAGTTACCGGGACTTAAATGTTTAACAGCTCTCAGTCGACTAACATAAACAAGCTACTTGCAGGCTCTTTTTTTGGGACACGTAAAGACACTTTCAGGAACAGTGCACGCTGGAAATTATATCTTGTAATCCCTGCTCTTCGTGCCTCTCTTAAAAGTGCGAGTAGGAACAAGTGGGGGTCATGCTTTTTACTGCAGTGGCGACAGGGGGGCTTTCGCTGCACTCGTATCAACCCTCTCCCTCTCTCTCTTGCCTTCGTCTGTTCCCCCGGCCTGCCGAGATGAAGACGAGACCCCACCACCGCCCTCCACCTCATCCTCCACCCCTCTCTCCTCCTGGCCCTTCCCATCACAGTCTCTGGAATACCTCAGCACCTGGGAAAGATTCCCTGCAATCCAAAAAAAGTTCATGCACAACAGACACCCTTTCTCCATTTGGCCTCTTGTAAAACCTTTGCACACCAATTCCTCTTTCCATCAGAGCGATGTAATTGTCCGTTTTCTTTAAAGAAACGGGGGTAGCAGCCGAGTGGTCATGAAGGCTTCCAGAGCAGCCTGTCTGTCAACCAGCCAGAACCACTGACCTACAACCACTGGCTCTGGGGGGGGGGGGGGTTATAGAGTATGTTAGTCCACTGGCTCTCGGGGGTTATAGAGTATGTTAGTCCACTGGCTCTCGGGGGTTATAGAGTATGTTAGTCCACTGGCTCTCGGGGGTTATTGAGTATGTTAGTCCACTGGCTCTCGGGGGTTATAGAGTATGTTAGTCCACTGGCTCTCGGGGGTTATAGAGTATGTTAGTCCACTGGCTCTTGGGGGTTATAGAGTATGTTAGTCCACTGGCTCTTGGGGGTTATAGAGTATGTTAAAACACTGGCTCCCTCCCTAGGGTTATAGAGTATGTGAAACCACTGGCTCTTGGGGGCGGGGGTTATAGAGTATGTTAAACCACTGGCTCTTGGGGGCGGGGGTTATAGAGTATGTTAAAACACTGGCTCTTGAGGGTAGGCATGGCCCTCAATATGAGAGTTCAAGATTACATTGATTTGACAATGTTCTTTTGTATTCCTTTGTACACAAAAAACTATTGTACAATTTCACATAACTAGTTCATCTCATACTCATCCTTCAGATATTTGTTTGACCAAATATTCACACTTACAGCAATAACAGAAACATGAAAGAAATCCACTCCACATTCATCACAACTCAGTTAGTTACTCAGTTAGTTTAGTAACTATAGTCACAGACCTTCAAAGTCCTGCTGTGTTTTGGGTAGTCATTTTCCCTCTTAGGGATTAGCACCTAGAGCTACAGGCACATTTATGTCTCATCCAATCACCAACGGCGCTTAATAAATCCAGACCTTGGGTGTACTGAAACCAGAAACACACTCCCCCTATGGATCTAACACTAATGGTTCCTACAGGCCCCCACCCCCTATTCACGCACACGCATGCACGCACGCACGCACACACACACACTAACACACACACACACACACACACACGCACGCACGCACGCACGCACGCACGCACGCACGCACGCACGCACGCACACACACACACACACACACACACACACACACACACACACACACACACACACACACACACACACACACACACACACACACACACACACACACACACACACACACACACACACACACAGCAGCCATGGCAGCAGATTAACACAGGCTCTGTTCACGGCAGTGCGACCTTGGGACACCACCAGCGCCAGACCTAGTCTCAGCTACTCCCTCAGAGGTGGCGTGGAAAGGCAGCCGGCGCTCCCAACAAGTCTCTGCCCCAGCAAATCACTCATTTTCATACAATTACCTCCCTCTCCCTTCCTGCGCATGGCTGGGTGCGAGTGTCGCCCGTCTGCCTGCCATTGTGTGCTAATTTTAGGCCCATTATTTGAAGTAACAAATGTGTGCCGGGCAGAGTCACTTTCACATTAATACATTGCACCCGAGGGGAAGTCTTCCCCCAGCTATGGATCAAAGGTCCCCTCTATTGTATGCAACTTCCTGTTTCCCTTTTTAGTTGCAGGTTGTTGTTTTTTCTCGCCCTGCTCCTCCTGTTGGTTCACAGCCCACAGCACTGAACCTCCTCAGACGACGCCATGACGGACAAGCGTGAGAATCTGACCTTTCACCCCTCGGCGGCGTGAGGGAACAGGTGATTTGTGGGAAGAAGAACAGGAGGTGACAAGAGGAGAGCTCATGATCCTCACATATATCTTGGGTCGCAGGGTAAAATCTGTTTTCCATTGTCTTATTCTCAGTGGAGAAGGTCATTTATGGCAAAACACCTCATCATACTGTATATCTGTGGTTCATCGGCTGGCCGCAGTGTTTCGTGTTAGATGATTTAAGACAAAGTTGCCTTGGCCTTATGCGGAAGTCTTTTCCAAGTGAGTTTAATCTCATAAATTGAACAATATACTGTATGTTAGATTAAAGGTACCAAAACATTTCTGCAGCATTGAAGGTCCCCAAGAACACAGTGGCCTCCAAAATTCTGAATTGGAAGAAGTTTGGAACGACAAAGACTCTTCCTAGAGCTGGCCGCCCGGGCCAAACTGAGCATTCGAGTGAGAAGGGCCTTGGTCAGGGAGGTGACCAAGAACTCGATAGTCACTCTGACAGAGCTCTAGAACTCTTCTGCGGAGATGGGAGAACCTTCCAGAAGGACAACCATCTCTGCAGCAGTCCACCAATCAGGCCTTTATGGTAGAGTGGCCAGACAGAAGCCACTCCTCAGTAAAAGGCACATGACAGCCCACTCTCTCACCATGAGAAGCAAGATTCTTTGGTCTGTGAAAACCTGGCGCCATCCCTACGGTGAAGCATGGTGGGGGCAGCATCATGCTGTGGGGATGTTTTTCAGCGGCAGAGACTGGGAGACTATTCAGGATCGAGGCAAAGATGAACGGAGCAAATTACAGAAAAACCTGCTCCAGAGCTCTCAGGACCTCAGACTGAGGGCGAAGGTTCACCTTCCAACAGGACAACGACCCTAAGCACACAGTGGCTTCGGGACAAGTCTCTGAATGTCCTTGAGAGGCCCAGCCAGAGCCCGAACTTAAACGTGATCAAACGTCTCTGGAGAGACCTGAAAATGCTGTGCAGCAATGCTCCCCATCCAACCTGACAGAGCTTGAAAGGATCTGCAGAGAAGAATGGGAGAAACTCCCCAAATACAGGTGTGCCAAGCTTGTGGTGTCATACACAAGAAATCGCTGCCAAAGGTGATTCAACAAAATACTGAGTAAAGGGTCTGAATACTTGTGTAAATGTATTATTGAATGTTATACATTTTTTATAAATTAGCAAACATTTCTAAAAACCTGTTTTTGCTTTGTCATTACGGGGAATTGCGTATATATTGATGAGGGGGGGAAACAATTCAATCAATTTTAAAATAAGTCTTTTTTAAATTTTTCTTCCCAATTTCGTGGTATCCAATTGTTAGTACTATCTTGTCTCATCGCTACAACTCCCGTATGGGCTTGGGAGAGACGAAGGTTGAAAGTCATGCGTCATCGATACACAACCCAACCAAGCCGCACTGCTTTTTAACACATCCAACCCGGAAGCCAGTCGCACCAATGTGTTGGAGGAAACACCATGCACCTGGCAACCTTGGTTAGGGCGCACTGCACCCGGCCTGCCACAGGAGTCACTGGTGCGCGATGAGACAAGGATATCCCTACCGGCCAAGCCCTCCCTAACCCGGACGACGCTATACCAATTGTGCGTCGCCCCACGGACCTCCCGGTCGCGGCCGGTTACGACAGAGCCTGGGCGCGATCCCAGGGTCTCTGGTGGCACAGCTGGCGCTGCAGTGCAGCACCCTTAACCACTGCGCCACCCGGGAGGCCTTAAAAGTCTTTAACCTAACAAAATGTGAAAAAAGTCCAGGGGTCTGAATACTTTCCGAAGGCACTGTACATGTAATGTTGACCTTGTACATCTGTTGTTGTACTATGACCTCACCATCAAACTGATCTGAAACTATTTGACCTTGTCCTCAGAAACCTTTATTTTACAAGCATCTGTCCTTTCCTATTCCACCACATACACACACTACTCTCCAGTGCCCTTCACTCTGGCCTTATGCCTCAGAGTTTGTGGGCAACAAAGAGCGATGGAGCAATTGACAGCTAAGCAGAGAGAAGTCTCACTCCCTCTAGCATCACAGAGTGACCATCACGCCATTGTGCTCGAATGAAACGCCCTTGAAGCCTGTGAAACCAAGGACGTTGTGTGTCTGCACAGGCATAGTTCACGACATCACTTCCTGAGCCCTTTGATGAGAGCTCATACGGGGAACGTTTGTGAAGGATTATAGAAATGTTTTGCATTTGGGCAATACCGCTGCAATGTTGCCACTTATAAATGTCTTTATAGTTTCCTCAGTGTAGTCATTGTAGCATGCTGACTGAATTAGCAAGAGAGACGCACTGATAAGCAACTAAAGGGACATTTGGTGAGTCCGCCTTATTTCACGGAATGGTTGTTTTTTGTTTGTCATCATCTATTGAGAAACAATGGGCTCAAATCTTGCCTCGAAACCTGAGCTTTCTTGAACATTTAATAAGGGTAAATTAGAACGTTATGCCTAAAATGTATTGGTCTAACGAGCAAAGAAGCTTAATAGCGGGAAAAACATCATGATCTGTTTATAGCAGCCCTTTCAAGTGGTTCCCCTGTCCCTCATTTAGGCTTTTGTTCTCCAACGACAGAGCATAAACATAAGAGTATAAACCTGGTTAATGAGTGATGTCACAAAAGCCCTGTACCCAATGCCAGTTCACCAGAAAGATCCTGAACAACAGCATTTGAGTAACCTCCACTCACTAACAGGGTCATACACACCCACACACGCACACACACAGATACACACACACAGTCTGAGTCAGAGGTAAACAAAAGGCAGGATATGAGTGCGGTGGCATAGGGGCCTGTAACTTAATGGCCAAAGACTGAAGGTGATAGGGACTCTCATCCAAACCTCTCATTAGAGAGAGGAGTAGGGCCTTGGAGGGGGTGAGGGTGGGGGTGGAGGAGGTGGGGGTACTCTACCAAAGCCCTGTGGACTCTTATGATGAGGGAGTTGCTTGCATTGCTCATGAGACTTAAGGTCAAACACTCCACTTCCAGGTCTCATGAGCCTATGTGTGTCACAACTGTATTGCGGATAGTCACAGAGGAATATAGGGTTTAAAAATAAACGTAATTCCTTTCCTTCTTGGTATAGTAATGTATTATGTACTGTAGATGTGCAGTGATATCTCCAAAGGTGAAAGCAGGTTACATTTATGATCAATTTATGAGCCAACAAAACATCTTCATTTTGATAAGCAGAGAAAGCTGTGGATTAATGTTAGGCGCACAGGCCAAATTACTGTTACCTAATAAGATTTAAAGACCAAACAAATATCATAAGAGATAGCAAAATGGATTGATTCAAGTTGGCACGCTTCCAGTATGACACTTTCTACACAGAGTAGTAAGAAGATGATTCTTTCCTGAAAAGTGCAACGCTTCATTGAAGTCATGTAAAATAAAGTACAGACACCCCAAAATATTGCCATTATGAATATAACTGTTATACATTCATTTGCAGTACTGGAGACGGATACTGACCAAGTGATGGCTCACCCATGGTTTGTCAACCTCTCTGCTGGGCCCTGCATGTTTCTCCCATATCAGTCCTGAAGCAGACAAATGTCTCACCCTGTTACCGAGCTGACTCCCTGTAAGACCACAATCGGTTCTGAAGAACAAATACAGACAAATTGACTTTATTCTCTTTTTCTAAAGTTCAGAGGCCTGACACACACAGAGGCACAATGTCCTTGAGCATGTGCGTGTCACGGAGGGGCTTAAGGGGACATGGGTAGATGATGGGAGGGTGGAGTGGTGAAGTGGGGGGGTAGAGGGTTACTGCGGGGAGGGGAGAGTGGGGGTCACCGTGCCCCGGGGCCCAGGCTCTGCGTTTGGCCACAGAGGCCAGCATTGGGGATGGGGGCTCTGGGAGTTAATTGCTAGTTTGGAGGCTGAGGCTAAGTGGTAGTGACAGTATATGTGGCTGGAGCCAGTGAGCTCCTGCTGCATATTCACTCTGTCTAACAGCATTGCAGCATCTGTCAGCGCTGCGCAGGCGGCGGGGCCGGCCGGGGTCCTACAGTACACAGTGCAGCAGGGAGAGACCGTGTGGGGAGGGTAGGAGGGGACATGGAAACAGGCATGGGGATGGACAGGGTGATTCAATAGGACTGGATAGACCTATAGATGATGGTGTGTGTGTGTGTGGGGGGGGGGGGGTTACACTTGACAGAAACATCTGTCAGAAAGAGCAGTGAAAAAAGCCACAACAGCTCTGAAACACCATTACAGCCATCGAGGTGATGAAAGCTGAACTAAAAAGATACTGTCAGTTGTCATCTGAGATGCCCACATGCATCAACAGGAAGTTGGCATACCTGGGCAGTGGGCACGCAAATCAGGGGCTGTGGTGGTGTCATTACAGCAAGAGCAGACATAACATAAGTAGAATTGAGCAGGGTTAGGTTACAACCAACTGCATTTGTTGCAAGACAAACTGTCTTTGAATCTACTGGATCAGACAAATACAATTAGTCTATAAATCTTTTCATCCAAACCCATCTTCTCTAGTCCATTCCTTTGTCCTCCTGCTATATGAGACAACTCAAGGCTGGCCGTGAGGTAGCATCTGGCTTCATGCCAGCATTCACCTGCCCTTGGAGCATGAAGAGCATGAGGTCTAGGGGCAGGAGGAGGGGTCAGGTCAGGGAGGGACAGACAGCAGTGGGGGCCCAGTGGAGGCCGAGGGGGTCTGATGCAGCGAGGGCTGACTCAGTGCGGCCCTCGTGCTAATTGTGGCCCTGAGATATTATTGCACCCCAGGTCCAGGTCAGGCCTGGCCCCAGTAAGGTTACACTGGCCCTCTTAAACCTGTTGTTGCCCGCCGCTCCATAAAAATAACACCTCATAAATATGGCCCACTTG
This sequence comes from Oncorhynchus masou masou, assembly GCF_036934945.1. NCBI lineage: Eukaryota > Metazoa > Chordata > Actinopteri > Salmoniformes > Salmonidae > Oncorhynchus > Oncorhynchus masou. The sequence continues at coordinate 27,922,499 of NC_088219.1, forward strand.
GGGGTTGGTTTACCTTGGAAAGCGTCAACTCTGAACTCTGCCCTTTGAACTCCTAGTCACCTTGGTCCAGCCGCCTGCCTGGCTGTCTGCCTGCTTACCTACTAACTACCTAACTTCTTGCCTGACTGCCTGCATGCATGCCTGCCTGCTAACTGCCTGCCTGCTAATGTCCCATCAGTTCAGTGTCTAGTTTGATGTACATTTGATTGAATTGTCCGCTAACGTGAATTCAACATGAAATCAACAAAAAAATATTAACCCTGTCATTGGAAATATTAATTCCTTTATGTTGATGACTTTTTACACATCCAGTCAGTTTTGCACATTGATTCAACATTATCACATTAGCTAGGTGGCTAGGTGGCTAACATTAGCTAGGGTAGGGGTTGGGGTTAGGGTTAGGGTTAGGGTCAGGGGTAAAGGTTAGGGTTAGGGTTAAGGGTTAAGATTAGGATTATAAGGTTAGGGCTAGGGCTAGGAGTTAGGGTTAGGGATTGTCCGTGATGTGATTCGAACATGCAATATTTGGGTTGCTAAACGTTTGCATTATATTCCAATTTGTTGTGGCTAACGTTAGCTAGGTGGCTAGGTGCCTAATGTTAGCTAGGCTAGGGATTGGGTTTAGGGTCAGGGGTTAGTGTTAGGGTTAAGGCTTGAGCTATGGGTTAAGGTTAGGGCTAAGGTTAGGGTTAGGGGTTAAGATTAGGATTAAGGTTAGGTTTCAAGTTAGGCTGAGGAGTTAGGGTTAAGGTAAGGGTTAGGGGAAGGGTTAGCTAACATGCTAAGTAGTTGCAAATTAGATCAAATGTAGTAAGTTGTTGCTAATTATCTAAAAAGTAAAAGTTGCCCATGAGGTGGCTAGGTTGCTAATGTTAGCTAGGCTAGGGGTTAGGGTTAGGGTTTAAGATTAGGGTTAAGGTTCAAGTTAGGCTGAGGAGTTAGGGTTAGGGGAAGGGTTAGCTAACATGCTAAGTAGTTCCAAATTAGATCAAATGTAGTAAGTTGTTGCAAAGTTGTTAATTAGCTAAAACCCTCAAGTTAACCGCGATGTGATTCGTACACGCAGCCTTTGGGTTACTAGACATTCACGTGAAACACCCATCCATCCTCCCAGATCAACTTCCCTGGTTTTGTTTTTGACTTAACTAACCTTCGGTCTTACATAACCACACCAAGCATAACATCATACTAATTTGAGTGTCACAGATTTACGTTTACTATGTTACCTCTTGTCGTTGAGGCCAGCCTGGCCCAATGGGGTCTGCCTGTCTGATTGCCTGACTACCTGGGGAGCAGGGGAACAGAGGAGAGAGTCAGCTGTATGCGTCTGACCCTTTGTCTGACTATTCTGAGAGGAACGGTGTACAGGTCCAATGATAACTCTCTAACCTGTCAGTTGTGAGTACAGTCCTTTGCTGAGGTACTCATGGTAACATCACAAGTAACCTTTCAGATATTGGTATTTATTTTTTCCACTTGGTCTTTAATTCTTAGGTGAAGGTGTATTTATATATTATTTGTATATCAAAATACATGACATTTGAGAAAATCACATTCAGGTTCCATGCCAATGTAAAATGCGAAAGCATGCAATTCTTCAATGCAACCTCTATAACATTCTGCAATACAAAACATTGGATGCTGTATTCCCATTGGAGATTAGTCAGAGTCTCTGCCAGATTATTCTCCACAATTGTTGGAGACAATCCCCATTGAGAAAAGGCATACAGTGCATAGCCCCAGTAATGTTAAACCACAGTCATACCACAGCATCCCAGACTCTTCAAAACTGTATCGTATTAGCAGGCCTCCTGTCAAATCACAGCCATAGTTTTTTCCTGTATCATAAAGATGAGGAAAGTATGAGGTTGTTTTGTATCATACACGACTCCCTGAGCAATTGTGGATCACAGACTTATTTCAAATGCACACATAAACACTCTCTTACTCTCAACCTCAACTATTGAAAAAGCCTGGGTTTGGCCATAGCATTCATGCGTGCCCTATCCTTGTAACAAGGCTGATTTTAATAAGGCCTTATTTGTCATTAAGGTGAGTAATGAGTATACTGGCCGAGTGGGCCCAGAGGGAGGCATCAAAACAGTTCATATTGTTTTAGACCATATTTATTCAGCTGCAGGAGCCTCATTACCAAAGCCCTATTCTCCCCCACTCTCTCTCCCTCCATTTTCTCCTTCTTTTGCTTCTTAGGGTCCTACATAGGAACAATAGGCGTACAATTAGCCAGGGCCGGGAGGGCGAGCGTTTGATGTACCCCTGGAGTGGTTGCTGTGGTGGTGAGGCTAGGAGGGCCAGGGATGGCTGCATGGGCTCCTGCTTTACTGGTTTCTCTGAAGCCTTATTTGCTCCCAGCACACAAAAGCCAGGCTATAAATAAGCTGCTGGCGGCCACAATATGCCAGAAATAATGTTTATCTTTCCCTCCTAAAGCATAGGGCCCTCATTAGCTCCCGGGGGCGCGGGGAGAGAGGCGGGAGCCGCCATTCAGCCACTTTACCCCCTCTGCCCTCTGCTCCTCTTTACTCTCATCCTCCCATCTCTCACTCCGCCTGTCATTAGACGCCTGTAGTGTAGTGTAGTGCTGGGAGTAGTGGTGCTGGTGTGGTACATGAGAAGTCTCTGTGGTAGGGGGGCTGTGATGGTGGAGATTCTCTGACTCTGTTTTTCAAACATTCATATATCCAAGAGAAGAACCGCATTCAAATGAATCAATAAAATGCATTGTCATCTTGAAGTGCTGTTCAAGTACAGGTACCATAAAACCATTGCCAAGCATGGCATGCATTGTCCTGGCAGAAGTACTTGACAGAAGAATGACACACATAATCTGGATTTAATATTACTCCCAAACAGTACCATCTTCCCTCAACTTACACAGAAAGCTTTATTACATCAAAAGTATAGTTATTTCTTTTGTTTATAAACAAAAGATGCTTCCTATATATTAAATCTGACATTTAATTTAATCGGGATGTCAACTCCTTTCAAATCCTTACAGTCATTTATCCCTGTGATCTGTGCCATCACTATGACATCACTAAGCCATCACTATGCCATCACTGTGATAATAAGACTCTACTAAAGGCAACCGGCCCTTACAGGCGCTAATTTGATTCAATGTAGTTAAATATTTTAGGACAGACAGTAAAGCTACCACCAAATAACAAGCTCAATTTGGTCTTTGCTGCTAATCTTCTCAAATCCAGAGCATTTAAAAAAATGTGTTTAAAATTTCCTGTGGCATCATGCTTTCCCTTGGAAATTCAATGATTTGATAGGCCTACAATGAACCCATGTCACCCACAACTTAATACATGCCTGCAGTAGGCCAAGGCCAAATCTTTAGGCTCAACCATTTAATATTGAATTCGCACTGAAAATGATTTGGTTGCAAATGCAATTGAGGTCATGTAAATAATTGTTAGGCTACTAATTTTGTATCCACAGGTGGCACGCTGTGTGACCATGAAAGCCTGCATCTGGACCTGCACTGTAAAATCATGTGGCTGCGTACTAGACCATGGAAGGCCCTTCATCATTGACATAAAAATGACTAATGTGTTGCTTAATTGCCATTGCAATTTGGAATGCTCTAAGGCACTGCATCTCAGTGCAAGCGGTATCACTACAGTCCCTGGTTCAAATCCGGGCTGTATCACATCTCGTCGTGATTGGGAGTCCCATAGGGCGGCGCACAATTGGCCCAGTGCTGGCCGGGGTAGGCCGTCATTGTAAATAAGAATTTGTTCTTAAATAAAGGTTAAATAAAAAATAAAAAATATATAAAGTTCAGTCAAAGAGAATTATGGGTTTACAAATTGGCCGTGAAAGCAAGGTTACCCATAATAAGGATCATTCCATAAACAGAAAAAGAATGGGTAAATAGCACGAAAAACAGAGGAATATAAAGAGGCCAGCTCTATGTCCCCGGACAACAATCTTCTCTTGAACCTAAACTCATGGAAATTGGCACAACGTTGTAGGAGAAAACCCCACTGTCAGTTTGTGGCTTACTGTATAATAATATAGATCATGCTCTCAACCCCTTTTAAATCCTTTCTAAGATATTGCATCACCGTGATTTACACCACCACCATGCCATTACTGTGGCAATAAGACTCTATGTTTGCTTACTAGTCCTGCTCACCTGCCGACAGCCTGATCAGTGGCTACCTCTCTCAGTACCCACGTCCCTGTGGGGCTCAGATGGCATGCACTGCTTTGACGTCCCCAATACGCCCCACCAAAAGGCCAACCATTCAGAGCTAAAGGCCAGCGTGGGTCCCAGCCAAGGGGGTGGAGCGGGGGTTTCTCGAATGGAAACACAGGCCCGTAACAGGGCCAATTGGTGGGTGAACGTGA